>NW_026601358.1:0-56149 GCF_029448725.1 Salvelinus fontinalis
TGTCTATTCTCCCTCATTGCTCTAATTTGATAGTGGTAGTGGGGTGGTAGATGTCTAGTCTCCCTTATGGCTCTAATCTGATAGTGGTAGAGGGGTGGTAGATGTCTAGTCTCCCTTATGGCTCTAATTTGATAGTGGCAGTGTTGTGGTAGATGTCTAGTCTCCCTTATGGCTGTAATCTGATATTGATAGGGGGGTGGTAGATGTCTAGTCTCCCTTATGGCTCTAATCTGATAGTGGTAGTGGGGTGGTAGATGTCTAGTCTCCCCTATGGCTCTAATCTGGTAGTGGCAGTGGGGTGGTAGATGTCTAGTCTCCCTTATGGCTCTAATCTGGTAGTGGTAGTGGGGTGGTAGATGTCTAGGCTCCCTTATGGCTCTAATCTGATAGTGGTAGTGGGGTGGTAGATGTCTAGTCTCCTTTATGGCTCTAATCTGATAGTGGTAGTGGGGTGGTAGATGTCTAGTCTCCCTTATGGCTCTAATCTGATAGTGGTAGTGGGGTGGTAGATGTCTAGGCTCCCTTATGGCTCTAATCTGATAGTGGTAGTGGGGTGGTAGATGTCTAGTCTCCCTTATGGCTCTAATCTGGTAGTGGTAGTGGGGTGGTAGATGTCTAGTCTCCCTTATGGCTCTAATCTGATAGTGGTAGTGGGGTGGTAGATGTCTAGTCTCCCTTATGGCTCTAATCTGATAGTGGTAGTGGGGTGGTAGATGTCTAGTCTCCCTTATGGCTCTAATCTGATAGTGGGGTGGTAGATGTCTAGTCTCCCTTATGGCTCTAATCTGATAGTGGTAGTGGGGTGGTAGATGTCTAGTCTCCCCTATGGCTCTAATCTGATAGTGGTAGTGGGGTGGTAGATGTCTAGGCTCCCTTATGGCTCTAATCTGATAGTGGTAGTGGGGTGGTAGATGTCTATTCTCCCTCATTGCTCTAATTTGATAGTGGTAGTGGGGTGGTAGATGTCTAGTCTCCCTTATGGCTGTAATCTGATAGTGGGGTAGTAGATGTCTAGTCTCCCTTATGGCTCTAATCTGATAGTGGTAGTGGGGTGGTAGATGTCTAGTCTCCCTTATGGCTCTAATCTGATAGTGGTAGTGGGGTGGTAGATGTCTAGTCTCCCTTATGGCTCTAATCTGATAGTGGTAGTGGGGTGGTAGATGTCTAGTCTCCCTTATGGCTCTAATCTGGTAGTGGTAGTGGGGTGGTAGATGTCTAGTCTCCCTTATGGCTCTAATCTGATAGTGGTAGGGGGGTGGTAGATGTCTAGGCTCCCTTATGGCTCTAATCTGATAGTGGTAGTGGGGTGGTAGATGTCTAGGCTCCCTTATGGCTCTAATCTGATAGTGGTAGTGGGGTGGTAGATGTCTAGTCTCCCTTATGGCTCTAATCTGATAGTGGTAGTGGGGTGGTAGATGTCTAGTCTCCCTTATGGCTCTAATCTGATAGTGGTAGTGGGGTGGTAGATGTCTAGGCTCCCTTATGGCTCTAATCTGATAGTGGTAGTGGGGTGGTAGATGTCTAGTCTCCCTTATGGCTCTAATCTGGTAGTGGTAGTGGGGTGGTAGATGTCTAGTCTCCCTTATGGCTCTAATCTGATAGTGGTAGTGGGGTGGTAGATGTCTAGTCTCCCTTATGGCTCTAATCTGATAGTGGTAGTGGGGTGGTAGATGTCTAGTCTCCCTTATGGCTCTAATCTGATAGTGGGGTGGTAGATGTCTAGTCTTCCTTATGGCTCTAATCTGATAGTGGTATTGGGGTGGTAGATGTCTAGTCTCCCCTATGGCTCTAATCTGATAGTGGTATTGGGGTGGTAGATGTCTAGTCTCCCTTATGGCTCTAATTTGATATTTGTAGTGGGGTGGCAGATGTCTAGTCTCCCTTATGGCTCTAATCTGATAGTGGTATTGGGGTGGTAGATGTCTAGTCTCCCTTATGGCTCTAATCTGGTAGTGGTAGTGGGGTGGTAGATGTCTAGTCTCCCTTATGGCTCTAATATGGTAGTGGTAGTGGGGTGGTAGATGTCTAGTCTCCCTTATGGCTCTAATCTGATAGTGGGGTGGTAGATGTCTAGTCTCCCTTATGGCTCTAATCTGATAGTGGTAGTGGGGTGGTAGATGTCTAGTCTCCCTTATGGCTCTAATTTGATAGTGGTAGTGGGGTGGTAGATGTCTATTCTCCCTTATGGCTCTAATCTGATAGTGGTAGTGGGGTGGTAGATGTCGAGTCTCCCTTATGGCTCTAATCTGATAGTGCTAGTGGGGTGGTAGATGTCTAGTCTCCCTTATGGCTCTAATCTGATAGTGGGGTGGTAGATGTCTAGTCTCCCTTATGGCTCTAATCTGATAGTGGTAGTGGGGTGGTAGATGTCTAGTCTCCCCTATGGCTCTAATCTGGTAGTGGCAGTGGGGTGGTAGATGTCTAGTCTCCCTTATGGCTCTAATCTGGTAGTGGTAGTGGGGTGGTAGATGTCTAGGCTCCCTTATGGCTCTAATCTGATAGTGGTAGTGGGGTGGTAGATGTCTAGTCTCCCTTATGGCTCTAATCTGATAGTGGTAGTGGGGTGGTAGATGTCTAGGCTCCCTTATGGCTCTAATCTGATAGTGGTAGTGGGGTGGTAGATGTCTAGTCTCCCTTATGGCTCTAATCTGGTAGTGGTAGTGGGGTGGTAGATGTCTAGTCTCCCTTATGGCTCTAATCTGATAGTGGTAGTGGGGTGGTAGATGTCTAGTCTCCCTTATGGCTCTAATCTGATAGTGGTAGTGGGGTGGTAGATGTCTAGTCTCCCTTATGGCTCTAATCTGATAGTGGGGTGGTAGATGTCTAGTCTCCCTTATGGCTCTAATCTGATAGTGGTAGTGGGGTGGTAGATGTCTAGGCTCCCTTATGGCTCTAATCTGATAGTGGTAGTGGGGTGGTAGATGTCTAGTCTCCCTTATGGCTCTAATCTGGTAGTGGTAGTGGGGTGGTAGATGTCTAGTCTTCCTTATGGCTCTAATCTGATAGTGGTATTGGGGTGGTAGATGTCTAGTCTCCCCTATGGCTCTAATCTGATAGTGGTATTGGGGTGGTAGATGTCTAGTCTCCCTTATGGCTCTAATTTGATATTTGTAGTGGGGTGGCAGATGTCTAGTCTCCCTTATGGCTCTAATCTGATAGTGGTATTGGGGTGGTAGATGTCTAGTCTCCCTTATGGCTCTAATCTGGTAGTGGTAGTGGGGTGGTAGATGTCTAGTCTCCCTTATGGCTCTAATATGGTAGTGGTAGTGGGGTGGTAGATGTCTAGTCTCCCTTATGGCTCTAATCTGATAGTGGGGTGGTAGATGTCTAGTCTCCCTTATGGCTCTAATCTGATAGTGGTAGTGGGGTGGTAGATGTCTAGTCTCCCTTATGGCTCTAATTTGATAGTGGTAGTGGGGTGGTAGATGTCTATTCTCCCTTATGGCTCTAATCTGATAGTGGTAGTGGGGTGGTAGATGTCGAGTCTCCCTTATGGCTCTAATCTGATAGTGCTAGTGGGGTGGTAGATGTCTAGTCTCCCTTATGGCTCTAATCTGATAGTGGGGTGGTAGATGTCTAGTCTCCCTTATGGCTCTAATCTGATAGTGGTAGTGGGGTGGTAGATGTCTAGTCTCCCCTATGGCTCTAATCTGGTAGTGGCAGTGGGGTGGTAGATGTCTAGTCTCCCTTATGGCTCTAATCTGGTAGTGGTAGTGGGGTGGTAGATGTCTAGGCTCCCTTATGGCTCTAATCTGATAGTGGTAGTGGGGTGGTAGATGTCTAGTCTCCCTTATGGCTCTAATCTGATAGTGGTAGTGGGGTGGTAGATGTCTAGGCTCCCTTATGGCTCTAATCTGATAGTGGTAGTGGGGTGGTAGATGTCTAGTCTCCCTTATGGCTCTAATCTGGTAGTGGTAGTGGGGTGGTAGATGTCTAGTCTCCCTTATGGCTCTAATCTGATAGTGGTAGTGGGGTGGTAGATGTCTAGTCTCCCTTATGGCTCTAATCTGATAGTGGTAGTGGGGTGGTAGATGTCTAGTCTCCCTTATGGCTCTAATCTGATAGTGGGGTGGTAGATGTCTAGTCTCCCTTATGGCTCTAATCTGATAGTGGTAGTGGGGTGGTAGATGTCTAGTCTCCCCTATGGCTCTAATCTGATAGTGGTATTGGGGTGGTAGATGTCTAGTCTCCCTTATGGCTCTAATTTGATATTTGTAGTGGGGTGGCAGATGTCTAGTCTCCCTTATGGCTCTAATATGATAGTGGTATTGGGGTGGTAGATGTCTAGTCTCCCTTATGGCTCTAATCTGATAGTGGTAGTGGGGTGGTAGATGTCTAGTCTCCCTTATGGCTCTAATTTGATAGTGGCAGTGTTGTGGTAGATGTCTAGGCTCCCTTATGGCTCTAATCTGATAGTGGTAGTGGGGTGGTAGATGTCTAGGCTCCCTTATGGCTCTAATCTGATAGTGGTAGTGGGGTGGTAGATGTCTAGTCTCCCTTATGGCTCTAATCTGGTAGTGGTAGTGGGGTGGTAGATGTCTAGTCTCCCTTATGGCTCTAATCTGGTAGTGGTAGGGGGTGGTAGATGTCTAGGCTCCCTTATGGCTCTAATCTGATAGTGGTAGTGGGGTGGTAGATGTCTAGGCTCCCTTATGGCTCTAATCTGATAGTGGTAGTGGGGTGGTAGATGTCTAGTCTCCCTTATGGCTCTAATCTGATAGTGGTAGTGGGGTGGTAGATGTCTAGTCTCCCTTATGGCTCTAATCTGATAGTGGTAGTGGGGTGGTAGATGTCTAGGCTCCCTTATGGCTCTAATCTGATAGTGGTAGTGGGGTGGTAGATGTCTAGTCTCCCTTATGGCTCTAATCTGGTAGTGGTAGTGGGGTGGTAGATGTCTAGTCTCCCTTATGGCTCTAATCTGATAGTGGTAGTGGGGTGGTAGATGTCTAGTCTCCCTTATGGCTCTAATCTGATAGTGGTAGTGGGGTGGTAGATGTCTAGTCTCCCTTATGGCTCTAATCTGATAGTGGGGTGGTAGATGTCTAGTCTTCCTTATGGCTCTAATCTGATAGTGGTATTGGGGTGGTAGATGTCTAGTCTCCCCTATGGCTCTAATCTGATAGTGGTATTGGGGTGGTAGATGTCTAGTCTCCCTTATGGCTCTAATTTGATATTTGTAGTGGGGTGGCAGATGTCTAGTCTCCCTTATGGCTCTAATCTGATAGTGGTATTGGGGTGGTAGATGTCTAGTCTCCCTTATGGCTCTAATCTGGTAGTGGTAGTGGGGTGGTAGATGTCTAGTCTCCCTTATGGCTCTAATTTGATAGTGGCAGTGTTGTGGTAGATGTCTAGGCTCCCTTATGGCTCTAATATGGTAGTGGTAGTGGGGTGGTAGATGTCTAGTCTCCCTTATGGCTCTAATCTGATAGTGGGGTGGTAGATGTCTAGTCTCCCTTATGGCTCTAATCTGATAGTGGTAGTGGGGTGGTAGATGTCTAGTCTCCCTTATGGCTCTAATTTGATAGTGGTAGTGGGGTGGTAGATGTCTATTCTCCCTTATGGCTCTAATCTGATAGTGGTAGTGGGGTGGTAGATGTCGAGTCTCCCTTATGACTCTAATCTGATAGTGGTAGTGGGGTGGTAGATGTCTAGTCTCCCTTATGGCTCTAATCTGATAGTGGGGTGGTAGATGTCTAGTCTCCCTTATGGCTCTAATCTGATAGTGGTAGTGGGGTGGTAGATGTCTAGTCTCCCCTATGGCTCTAATCTGGTAGTGGCAGTGGGGTGGTAGATGTCTAGTCTCCCTTATGGCTCTAATCTGGTAGTGGTAGTGGGGTGGTAGATGTCTAGGCTCCCTTATGGCTCTAATATGATAGTGGTAGTGGGGTGGTAGATGTCTAGTCTCCCTTATGGCTCTAATCTGATAGTGGTAGTGGGGTGGTAGATGTCTAGGCTCCCTTATGGCTCTAATCTGATAGTGGTAGTGGGGTGGTAGATGTCTAGTCTCCCTTATGGCTCTAATCTGGTAGTGGTAGTGGGGTGGTAGATGTCTAGTCTCCCTTATGGCTCTAATCTGATAGTGGTAGTGGGGTGGTAGATGTCTAGTCTCCCTTATGGCTCTAATCTGATAGTGGTAGTGGGGTGGTAGATGTCTAGTCTCCCTTATGGCTCTAATATGATAGTGGTAGTGGGGTGGTAGATGTCTAGGCTCCCTTATGGCTCTAATCTGATAGTGGTAGTGGGGTGGTAGATGTCTAGTCTCCCTTATGGCTCTAATCTGGTAGTGGTAGTGGGGTGGTAGATGTCTAGTCTCCCTTATGGCTCTAATCTGATAGTGGTAGTGGGGTGGTAGATGTCTAGTCTCCCTTATGGCTCTAATCTGATAGTGGTAGTGGGGTGGTAGATGTCTAGTCTCCCTTATGGCTCTAATCTGATAGTGGGGTGGTAGATGTCTAGTCTCCCTTATGGCTCTAATCTGATAGTGGTAGTGGGGTGGTAGATGTCTAGTCTCCCCTATGGCTCTAATCTGATAGTGGTATTGGGGTGGTAGATGTCTAGTCTCCCTTATGGCTCTAATTTGATATTTGTAGTGGGGTGGCAGATGTCTAGTCTCCCTTATGGCTCTAATCTGATAGTGGTATTGGGGTGGTAGATGTCTAGTCTCCCTTATGGCTCTAATCTGGTAGTGGTAGTGGGGTGGTAGATGTCTAGTCTCCCTTATGGCTCTAATTTGATAGTGGCAGTGTTGTGGTAGATGTCTAGGCTCCCTTATGGCTCTAATATGATAGTGGTAGTGGGGTGGTAGATGTCTAGTCTCCCTTATGGCTCTAATCTGATAGTGGGGTGGTAGATGTCTAGTCTCCCTTATGGCTCTAATCTGATAGTGGTAGTGGGGTGGTAGATGTCTAGTCTCCCTTATGGCTCTAATTTGATAGTGGTAGTGGGGTGGTAGATGTCTATTCTCCCTTATGGCTCTAATCTGATAGTGGTAGTGGGGTGGTAGATGTCGAGTCTCCCTTATGGCTCTAATCTGATAGTGCTAGTGGGGTGGTAGATGTCTAGTCTCCCTTATGGCTCTAATCTGATAGTGGGGTGGTAGATGTCTAGTCTCCCTTATGGCTCTAATCTGATAGTGGTAGTGGGGTGGTAGATGTCTAGTCTCCCCTATGGCTCTAATCTGGTAGTGGCAGTGGGGTGGTAGATGTCTAGTCTCCCTTATGGCTCTAATCTGGTAGTGGTAGTGGGGTGGTAGATGTCTAGGCTCCCTTATGGCTCTAATATGATAGTGGTAGTGGGGTGGTAGATGTCTAGTCTCCCTTATGGCTCTAATCTGATAGTGGTAGTGGGGTGGTAGATGTCTAGGCTCCCTTATGGCTCTAATCTGATAGTGGTAGTGGGGTTGTAGATGTCTAGTCTCCCTTATGGCTCTAATCTGGTAGTGGTAGTGGGGTGGTAGATGTCTAGTCTCCCTTATGGCTCTAATCTGATAGTGGTAGTGGGGTGGTAGATGTCTAGTCTCCCTTATGGCTCTAATCTGATAGTGGTAGTGGGGTGGTAGATGTCTAGTCTCCCTTATGGCTCTAATCTGATAGTGGGGTGGTAGATGTCTAGTCTCCCTTATGGCTCTAATCTGATAGTGGTAGTGGGGTGGTAGATGTCTAGTCTCCCCTATGGCTCTAATCTGATAGTGGTATTGGGGTGGTAGATGTCTAGTCTCCCTTATGGCTCTAATTTGATATTTGTAGTGGGGTGGCAGATGTCTAGTCTCCCTTATGGCTCTAATATGATAGTGGTATTGGGGTGGTAGATGTCTAGTCTCCCTTATGGCTCTAATCTGATAGTGGTAGTGGGGTGGTAGATGTCTAGTCTCCCTTATGGCTCTAATTTGATAGTGGCAGTGTTGTGGTAGATGTCTAGGCTCCCTTATGGCTCTAATATGATAGTGGTAGTGGGGTGGTAGATGTCTAGTCTCCCTTAAAGCTCTAATCTGATAGTGGGGTGGTAGATGTCTAGTCTCCCTTATGGCTCTAATCTGATAGTGGTAGTGTGGTGGTAGATGTCTAGTCTCCCTTATGGCTCTAATTTGATAGTGGTAGTGGGGTGGTAGATGTCTATTCTCCCTTATGGCTCTAATCTGATAGTGGTATTGGTGTGGTAGATGTCTAGACTCCCTTATGGCTCTAATCTGGTAGTGGCAGTGGGGTGGTAGATGTCTAGTCTCCCTTATGGCTCTAATCTGGTAGTGGTAGTGGGGTGGTAGATGTCTAGGCTCCCTTATGGCTCTAATCTGATAGTGGTAGTGGGGTGGTAGATGTCTAGGCTCCCTTATGGCTCTAATCTGATAGTGGTAGTGGGGTGGTAGATGTCTAGTCTCCCTTATGGCTCTAATCTGGTAGTGGTAGTGGGGTGGTAGATGTCTAGTCTCCCTTATGGCTCTAATCTGATAGTGGTAGTGGGGTGGTAGATGTCGAGTCTCCCTTATGGCTCTAATCTGATAGTGGTAGTGGGGTGGTAGATGTCTAGGCTCCCTTATGGCTCTAATCTGATAGTGGTAGTGGGGTGGTAGATGTCTAGTCTCCCTTATGGCTCTAATCTGGTAGTGGTAGTGGGGTGGTAGATGTCTAGTCTCCCTTATGGCTCTAATCTGATAGTGGTAGTGGGGTGGTAGATGTCTAGTCTCCCTTATGGCTCTAATCTGATAGTGGTAGTGGGGTGGTAGATGTCTAGTCTCCCTTATGGCTCTAATCTGATAGTGGGGTGGTAGATGTCTAGTCTCCCTTATGGCTCTAATCTGATAGTGGTAGTGGGGTGGTAGATGTCTAGTCTCCCTTATGGCTCTAATCTGATAGTGGTAGTGGGGTGGTAGATGTCTAGTCTCCCTTATGGCTCTAATCTGATAGTGGGGTGGTAGATGTCTAGTCTCCCTTATGGCTCTAATCTGATAGTGGTAGTGGGGTGGTAGATGTCTAGTCTCCCCTATGGCTCTAATCTGATAGTGGTATTGGGGTGGTAGATGTCTAGTCTCCCTTATGGCTCTAATTTGATATTTGTAGTGGGGTGGCAGATGTCTAGTCTCCCTTATGGCTCTAATATGATAGTGGTATTGGGGTGGTAGATGTCTAGTCTCCCTTATGGCTCTAATCTGATAGTGGTAGTGGGGTGGTAGATGTCTAGTCTCCCTTATGGCTCTAATTTGATAGTGGCAGTGTTGTGGTAGATGTCTAGGCTCCCTTATGGCTCTAATATGATAGTGGTAGTGGGGTGGTAGATGTCTAGGCTCCCTTATGGCTCTAATCTGATAGTGGTAGTGGGGTGGTAGATGTCTAGTCTCCCTTATGGCTCTAATCTGGTAGTGGTAGTGGGGTGGTAGATGTCTAGTCTCCCTTATGGCTCTAATCTGATAGTGGTAGTGGGGTGGTAGATGTCTAGTCTCCCTTATGGCTCTAATCTGATAGTGGTAGTGGGGTGGTAGATGTCTAGTCTCCCTTATGGCTCTAATCTGATAGTGGGGTGGTAGATGTCTAGTCTCCCTTATGGCTCTAATCTGATAGTGGTAGTGGGGTGGTAGATGTCTAGTCTCCCCTATGGCTCTAATCTGATAGTGGTATTGGGGTGGTAGATGTCTAGTCTCCCTTATGGCTCTAATTTGATATTTGTAGTGGGGTGGCAGATGTCTAGTCTCCCTTATGGCTCTAATCTGATAGTGGTATTGGGGTGGTAGATGTCTAGTCTCCCTTATGGCTCTAATCTGGTAGTGGTAGTGGGGTGGTAGATGTCTAGTCTCCCTTATGGCTCTAATTTGATAGTGGCAGTGTTGTGGTAGATGTCTAGGCTCCCTTATGGCTCTAATATGATAGTGGTAGTGGGGTGGTAGATGTCTAGTCTCCCTTATGGCTCTAATCTGATAGTGGGGTGGTAGATGTCTAGTCTCCCTTATGGCTCTAATCTGATAGTGGTAGTGGGGTGGTAGATGTCTAGTCTCCCTTATGGCTCTAATTTGATAGTGGTAGTGGGGTGGTAGATGTCTATTCTCCCTTATGGCTCTAATCTGATAGTGGTAGTGGGGTGGTAGATGTCGAGTCTCCCTTATGGCTCTAATCTGATAGTGCTAGTGGGGTGGTAGATGTCTAGTCTCCCTTATGGCTCTAATCTGATAGTGGGGTGGTAGATGTCTAGTCTCCCTTATGGCTCTAATCTGATAGTGGTAGTGGGGTGGTAGATGTCTAGTCTCCCCTATGGCTCTAATCTGGTAGTGGCAGTGGGGTGGTAGATGTCTAGTCTCCCTTATGGCTCTAATCTGGTAGTGGTAGTGGGGTGGTAGATGTCTAGGCTCCCTTATGGCTCTAATATGATAGTGGTAGTGGGGTGGTAGATGTCTAGTCTCCCTTATGGCTCTAATCTGATAGTGGTAGTGGGGTGGTAGATGTCTAGGCTCCCTTATGGCTCTAATCTGATAGTGGTAGTGGGGTGGTAGATGTCTAGTCTCCCTTATGGCTCTAATCTGATAGTGGGGTGGTAGATGTCTAGTCTCCCTTATGGCTCTAATCTGATAGTGGTAGTGGGGTGGTAGATGTCTAGTCTCCCCTATGGCTCTAATCTGGTAGTGGCAGTGGGGTGGTAGATGTCTAGTCTCCCTTATGGCTCTAATCTGGTAGTGGTAGTGGGGTGGTAGATGTCTAGGCTCCCTTATGGCTCTAATCTGATAGTGGTAGTGGGGTGGTAGATGTCTAGTCTCCCTTATGGCTCTAATCTGATAGTGGTAGTGGGGTGGTAGATGTCTAGGCTCCCTTATGGCTCTAATCTGATAGTGGTAGTGGGGTGGTAGATGTCTAGTCTCCCTTATGGCTCTAATCTGGTAGTGGTAGTGGGGTGGTAGATGTCTAGTCTCCCTTATGGCTCTAATCTGATAGTGGTAGTGGGGTGGTAGATGTCTAGTCTCCCTTATGGCTCTAATCTGATAGTGGTAGTGGGGTGGTAGATGTCTAGTCTCCCTTATGGCTCTAATCTGATAGTGGGGTGGTAGATGTCTAGTCTCCCTTATGGCTCTAATCTGATAGTGGTAGTGGGGTGGTAGATGTCTAGTCTCCCCTATGGCTCTAATCTGATAGTGGTATTGGGGTGGTAGATGTCTAGTCTCCCTTATGGCTCTAATTTGATATTTGTAGTGGGGTGGCAGATGTCTAGTCTCCCTTATGGCTCTAATATGATAGTGGTATTGGGGTGGTAGATGTCTAGTCTCCCTTATGGCTCTAATCTGATAGTGGTAGTGGGGTGGTAGATGTCTAGTCTCCCTTATGGCTCTAATTTGATAGTGGCAGTGTTGTGGTAGATGTCTAGGCTCCCTTATGGCTCTAATCTGATAGTGGTAGTGGGGTGGTAGATGTCTAGGCTCCCTTATGGCTCTAATCTGATAGTGGTAGTGGGGTGGTAGATGTCTAGTCTCCCTTATGGCTCTAATCTGGTAGTGGTAGTGGGGTGGTAGATGTCTAGTCTCCCTTATGGCTCTAATCTGGTAGTGGTAGGGGGTGGTAGATGTCTAGGCTCCCTTATGGCTCTAATCTGATAGTGGTAGTGGGGTGGTAGATGTCTAGGCTCCCTTATGGCTCTAATCTGATAGTGGTAGTGGGGTGGTAGATGTCTAGTCTCCCTTATGGCTCTAATCTGATAGTGGTAGTGGGGTGGTAGATGTCTAGTCTCCCTTATGGCTCTAATCTGATAGTGGTAGTGGGGTGGTAGATGTCTAGGCTCCCTTATGGCTCTAATCTGATAGTGGTAGTGGGGTGGTAGATGTCTAGTCTCCCTTATGGCTCTAATCTGGTAGTGGTAGTGGGGTGGTAGATGTCTAGTCTCCCTTATGGCTCTAATCTGATAGTGGTAGTGGGGTGGTAGATGTCTAGTCTCCCTTATGGCTCTAATCTGATAGTGGTAGTGGGGTGGTAGATGTCTAGTCTCCCTTATGGCTCTAATCTGATAGTGGGGTGGTAGATGTCTAGTCTTCCTTATGGCTCTAATCTGATAGTGGTATTGGGGTGGTAGATGTCTAGTCTCCCCTATGGCTCTAATCTGATAGTGGTATTGGGGTGGTAGATGTCTAGTCTCCCTTATGGCTCTAATTTGATATTTGTAGTGGGGTGGCAGATGTCTAGTCTCCCTTATGGCTCTAATCTGATAGTGGTATTGGGGTGGTAGATGTCTAGTCTCCCTTATGGCTCTAATCTGGTAGTGGTAGTGGGGTGGTAGATGTCTAGTCTCCCTTATGGCTCTAATTTGATAGTGGCAGTGTTGTGGTAGATGTCTAGGCTCCCTTATGGCTCTAATATGGTAGTGGTAGTGGGGTGGTAGATGTCTAGTCTCCCTTATGGCTCTAATCTGATAGTGGGGTGGTAGATGTCTAGTCTCCCTTATGGCTCTAATCTGATAGTGGTAGTGGGGTGGTAGATGTCTAGTCTCCCTTATGGCTCTAATTTGATAGTGGTAGTGGGGTGGTAGATGTCTATTCTCCCTTATGGCTCTAATCTGATAGTGGTAGTGGGGTGGTAGATGTCGAGTCTCCCTTATGACTCTAATCTGATAGTGGTAGTGGGGTGGTAGATGTCTAGTCTCCCTTATGGCTCTAATCTGATAGTGGGGTGGTAGATGTCTAGTCTCCCTTATGGCTCTAATCTGATAGTGGTAGTGGGGTGGTAGATGTCTAGTCTCCCCTATGGCTCTAATCTGGTAGTGGCAGTGGGGTGGTAGATGTCTAGTCTCCCTTATGGCTCTAATCTGGTAGTGGTAGTGGGGTGGTAGATGTCTAGGCTCCCTTATGGCTCTAATATGATAGTGGTAGTGGGGTGGTAGATGTCTAGTCTCCCTTATGGCTCTAATCTGATAGTGGTAGTGGGGTGGTAGATGTCTAGGCTCCCTTATGGCTCTAATCTGATAGTGGTAGTGGGGTGGTAGATGTCTAGTCTCCCTTATGGCTCTAATCTGGTAGTGGTAGTGGGGTGGTAGATGTCTAGTCTCCCTTATGGCTCTAATCTGATAGTGGTAGTGGGGTGGTAGATGTCTAGTCTCCCTTATGGCTCTAATCTGATAGTGGTAGTGGGGTGGTAGATGTCTAGTCTCCCTTATGGCTCTAATATGATAGTGGTAGTGGGGTGGTAGATGTCTAGGCTCCCTTATGGCTCTAATCTGATAGTGGTAGTGGGGTGGTAGATGTCTAGTCTCCCTTATGGCTCTAATCTGGTAGTGGTAGTGGGGTGGTAGATGTCTAGTCTCCCTTATGGCTCTAATCTGATAGTGGTAGTGGGGTGGTAGATGTCTAGTCTCCCTTATGGCTCTAATCTGATAGTGGTAGTGGGGTGGTAGATGTCTAGTCTCCCTTATGGCTCTAATCTGATAGTGGGGTGGTAGATGTCTAGTCTCCCTTATGGCTCTAATCTGATAGTGGTAGTGGGGTGGTAGATGTCTAGTCTCCCCTATGGCTCTAATCTGATAGTGGTATTGGGGTGGTAGATGTCTAGTCTCCCTTATGGCTCTAATTTGATATTTGTAGTGGGGTGGCAGATGTCTAGTCTCCCTTATGGCTCTAATCTGATAGTGGTATTGGGGTGGTAGATGTCTAGTCTCCCTTATGGCTCTAATCTGGTAGTGGTAGTGGGGTGGTAGATGTCTAGTCTCCCTTATGGCTCTAATTTGATAGTGGCAGTGTTGTGGTAGATGTCTAGGCTCCCTTATGGCTCTAATATGATAGTGGTAGTGGGGTGGTAGATGTCTAGTCTCCCTTATGGCTCTAATCTGATAGTGGGGTGGTAGATGTCTAGTCTCCCTTATGGCTCTAATCTGATAGTGGTAGTGGGGTGGTAGATGTCTAGTCTCCCTTATGGCTCTAATTTGATAGTGGTAGTGGGGTGGTAGATGTCTATTCTCCCTTATGGCTCTAATCTGATAGTGGTAGTGGGGTGGTAGATGTCGAGTCTCCCTTATGGCTCTAATCTGATAGTGCTAGTGGGGTGGTAGATGTCTAGTCTCCCTTATGGCTCTAATCTGATAGTGGGGTGGTAGATGTCTAGTCTCCCTTATGGCTCTAATCTGATAGTGGTAGTGGGGTGGTAGATGTCTAGTCTCCCCTATGGCTCTAATCTGGTAGTGGCAGTGGGGTGGTAGATGTCTAGTCTCCCTTATGGCTCTAATCTGGTAGTGGTAGTGGGGTGGTAGATGTCTAGGCTCCCTTATGGCTCTAATATGATAGTGGTAGTGGGGTGGTAGATGTCTAGTCTCCCTTATGGCTCTAATCTGATAGTGGTAGTGGGGTGGTAGATGTCTAGGCTCCCTTATGGCTCTAATCTGATAGTGGTAGTGGGGTTGTAGATGTCTAGTCTCCCTTATGGCTCTAATCTGGTAGTGGTAGTGGGGTGGTAGATGTCTAGTCTCCCTTATGGCTCTAATCTGATAGTGGTAGTGGGGTGGTAGATGTCTAGTCTCCCTTATGGCTCTAATCTGATAGTGGTAGTGGGGTGGTAGATGTCTAGTCTCCCTTATGGCTCTAATCTGATAGTGGGGTGGTAGATGTCTAGTCTCCCTTATGGCTCTAATCTGATAGTGGTAGTGGGGTGGTAGATGTCTAGTCTCCCCTATGGCTCTAATCTGATAGTGGTATTGGGGTGGTAGATGTCTAGTCTCCCTTATGGCTCTAATTTGATATTTGTAGTGGGGTGGCAGATGTCTAGTCTCCCTTATGGCTCTAATATGATAGTGGTATTGGGGTGGTAGATGTCTAGTCTCCCTTATGGCTCTAATCTGATAGTGGTAGTGGGGTGGTAGATGTCTAGTCTCCCTTATGGCTCTAATTTGATAGTGGCAGTGTTGTGGTAGATGTCTAGGCTCCCTTATGGCTCTAATATGATAGTGGTAGTGGGGTGGTAGATGTCTAGTCTCCCTTAAAGCTCTAATCTGATAGTGGGGTGGTAGATGTCTAGTCTCCCTTATGGCTCTAATCTGATAGTGGTAGTGTGGTGGTAGATGTCTAGTCTCCCTTATGGCTCTAATTTGATAGTGGTAGTGGGGTGGTAGATGTCTATTCTCCCTTATGGCTCTAATCTGATAGTGGTATTGGTGTGGTAGATGTCTAGACTCCCTTATGGCTCTAATCTGGTAGTGGCAGTGGGGTGGTAGATGTCTAGTCTCCCTTATGGCTCTAATCTGGTAGTGGTAGTGGGGTGGTAGATGTCTAGGCTCCCTTATGGCTCTAATCTGATAGTGGTAGTGGGGTGGTAGATGTCTAGGCTCCCTTATGGCTCTAATCTGATAGTGGTAGTGGGGTGGTAGATGTCTAGTCTCCCTTATGGCTCTAATCTGGTAGTGGTAGTGGGGTGGTAGATGTCTAGTCTCCCTTATGGCTCTAATCTGATAGTGGTAGTGGGGTGGTAGATGTCGAGTCTCCCTTATGGCTCTAATCTGATAGTGGTAGTGGGGTGGTAGATGTCTAGGCTCCCTTATGGCTCTAATCTGATAGTGGTAGTGGGGTGGTAGATGTCTAGTCTCCCTTATGGCTCTAATCTGGTAGTGGTAGTGGGGTGGTAGATGTCTAGTCTCCCTTATGGCTCTAATCTGATAGTGGTAGTGGGGTGGTAGATGTCTAGTCTCCCTTATGGCTCTAATCTGATAGTGGTAGTGGGGTGGTAGATGTCTAGTCTCCCTTATGGCTCTAATCTGATAGTGGGGTGGTAGATGTCTAGTCTCCCTTATGGCTCTAATCTGATAGTGGTAGTGGGGTGGTAGATGTCTAGTCTCCCTTATGGCTCTAATCTGATAGTGGTAGTGGGGTGGTAGATGTCTAGTCTCCCTTATGGCTCTAATCTGATAGTGGGGTGGTAGATGTCTAGTCTCCCTTATGGCTCTAATCTGATAGTGGTAGTGGGGTGGTAGATGTCTAGTCTCCCCTATGGCTCTAATCTGATAGTGGTATTGGGGTGGTAGATGTCTAGTCTCCCTTATGGCTCTAATTTGATATTTGTAGTGGGGTGGCAGATGTCTAGTCTCCCTTATGGCTCTAATATGATAGTGGTATTGGGGTGGTAGATGTCTAGTCTCCCTTATGGCTCTAATCTGATAGTGGTAGTGGGGTGGTAGATGTCTAGTCTCCCTTATGGCTCTAATTTGATAGTGGCAGTGTTGTGGTAGATGTCTAGGCTCCCTTATGGCTCTAATATGATAGTGGTAGTGGGGTGGTAGATGTCTAGGCTCCCTTATGGCTCTAATCTGATAGTGGTAGTGGGGTGGTAGATGTCTAGTCTCCCTTATGGCTCTAATCTGGTAGTGGTAGTGGGGTGGTAGATGTCTAGTCTCCCTTATGGCTCTAATCTGATAGTGGTAGTGGGGTGGTAGATGTCTAGTCTCCCTTATGGCTCTAATCTGATAGTGGTAGTGGGGTGGTAGATGTCTAGTCTCCCTTATGGCTCTAATCTGATAGTGGGGTGGTAGATGTCTAGTCTCCCTTATGGCTCTAATCTGATAGTGGTAGTGGGGTGGTAGATGTCTAGTCTCCCCTATGGCTCTAATCTGATAGTGGTATTGGGGTGGTAGATGTCTAGTCTCCCTTATGGCTCTAATTTGATATTTGTAGTGGGGTGGCAGATGTCTAGTCTCCCTTATGGCTCTAATCTGATAGTGGTATTGGGGTGGTAGATGTCTAGTCTCCCTTATGGCTCTAATCTGGTAGTGGTAGTGGGGTGGTAGATGTCTAGTCTCCCTTATGGCTCTAATTTGATAGTGGCAGTGTTGTGGTAGATGTCTAGGCTCCCTTATGGCTCTAATATGATAGTGGTAGTGGGGTGGTAGATGTCTAGTCTCCCTTATGGCTCTAATCTGATAGTGGGGTGGTAGATGTCTAGTCTCCCTTATGGCTCTAATCTGATAGTGGTAGTGGGGTGGTAGATGTCTAGTCTCCCTTATGGCTCTAATTTGATAGTGGTAGTGGGGTGGTAGATGTCTATTCTCCCTTATGGCTCTAATCTGATAGTGGTAGTGGGGTGGTAGATGTCGAGTCTCCCTTATGGCTCTAATCTGATAGTGCTAGTGGGGTGGTAGATGTCTAGTCTCCCTTATGGCTCTAATCTGATAGTGGGGTGGTAGATGTCTAGTCTCCCTTATGGCTCTAATCTGATAGTGGTAGTGGGGTGGTAGATGTCTAGTCTCCCCTATGGCTCTAATCTGGTAGTGGCAGTGGGGTGGTAGATGTCTAGTCTCCCTTATGGCTCTAATCTGGTAGTGGTAGTGGGGTGGTAGATGTCTAGGCTCCCTTATGGCTCTAATATGATAGTGGTAGTGGGGTGGTAGATGTCTAGTCTCCCTTATGGCTCTAATCTGATAGTGGTAGTGGGGTGGTAGATGTCTAGGCTCCCTTATGGCTCTAATCTGATAGTGGTAGTGGGGTGGTAGATGTCTAGTCTCCCTTATGGCTCTAATCTGGTAGTGGTAGTGGGGTGGTAGATGTCTAGTCTCCCTTATGGCTCTAATCTGATAGTGGTAGTGGGGTGGTAGATGTCTAGTCTCCCTTATGGCTCTAATCTGATAGTGGTAGTGGGGTGGTAGATGTCTAGTCTCCCTTATGGCTCTAATCTGATAGTGGGGTGGTAGATGTCTAGTCTCCCTTATGGCTCTAATCTGATAGTGGTAGTGGGGTGGTAGATGTCTAGTCTCCCCTATGGCTCTAATCTGATAGTGGTATTGGGGTGGTAGATGTCTAGTCTCCCTTATGGCTCTAATTTGATATTTGTAGTGGGGTGGCAGATGTCTAGTCTCCCTTATGGCTCTAATATGATAGTGGTATTGGGGTGGTAGATGTCTAGTCTCCCTTATGGCTCTAATCTGATAGTGGTAGTGGGGTGGTAGATGTCTAGTCTCCCTTATGGCTCTAATTTGATAGTGGCAGTGTTGTGGTAGATGTCTAGGCTCCCTTATGGCTCTAATATGATAGTGGTAGTGGGGTGGTAGATGTCTAGTCTCCCTTAAAGCTCTAATCTGATAGTGGGGTGGTAGATGTCTAGTCTCCCTTATGGCTCTAATCTGATAGTGGTAGTGTGGTGGTAGATGTCTAGTCTCCCTTATGGCTCTAATTTGATAGTGGTAGTGGGGTGGTAGATGTCTATTCTCCCTTATGGCTCTAATCTGATAGTGGTATTGGTGTGGTAGATGTCTAGACTCCCTTATGGCTCTAATATGGTAGTGGTAGTGGGGTGGTAGATGTCTAGTCTCCCTTATGGCTCTAATCTGATAGTGGGGTGGTAGATGTCTAGTCTCCCTTATGGCTCTAATCTGATAGTGGTAGTGGGGTGGTAGATGTCTAGTCTCCCTTATGGCTCTAATTTGATAGTGGTAGTGGGGTGGTAGATGTCTATTCTCCCTTATGGCTCTAATCTGATAGTGGTAGTGGGGTGGTAGATGTCGAGTCTCCCTTATGGCTCTAATCTGATAGTGCTAGTGGGGTGGTAGATGTCTAGTCTCCCTTATGGCTCTAATCTGATAGTGGGGTGGTAGATGTCTAGTCTCCCTTATGGCTCTAATCTGATAGTGGTAGTGGGGTGGTAGATGTCTAGTCTCCCCTATGGCTCTAATCTGGTAGTGGCAGTGGGGTGGTAGATGTCTAGTCTCCCTTATGGCTCTAATCTGGTAGTGGTAGTGGGGTGGTAGATGTCTAGGCTCCCTTATGGCTCTAATCTGATAGTGGTAGTGGGGTGGTAGATGTCTAGTCTCCCTTATGGCTCTAATCTGATAGTGGTAGTGGGGTGGTAGATGTCTAGGCTCCCTTATGGCTCTAATCTGATAGTGGTAGTGGGGTGGTAGATGTCTAGTCTCCCTTATGGCTCTAATCTGGTAGTGGTAGTGGGGTGGTAGATGTCTAGTCTCCCTTATGGCTCTAATCTGATAGTGGTAGTGGGGTGGTAGATGTCTAGTCTCCCTTATGGCTCTAATCTGATAGTGGTAGTGGGGTGGTAGATGTCTAGTCTCCCTTATGGCTCTAATCTGATAGTGGGGTGGTAGATGTCTAGTCTCCCTTATGGCTCTAATCTGATAGTGGTAGTGGGGTGGTAGATGTCTAGTCTCCCCTATGGCTCTAATCTGATAGTGGTATTGGGGTGGTAGATGTCTAGTCTCCCTTATGGCTCTAATTTGATATTTGTAGTGGGGTGGCAGATGTCTAGTCTCCCTTATGGCTCTAATATGATAGTGGTATTGGGGTGGTAGATGTCTAGTCTCCCTTATGGCTCTAATCTGATAGTGGTAGTGGGGTGGTAGATGTCTAGTCTCCCTTATGGCTCTAATTTGATAGTGGCAGTGTTGTGGTAGATGTCTAGGCTCCCTTATGGCTCTAATCTGATAGTGGTAGTGGGGTGGTAGATGTCTAGGCTCCCTTATGGCTCTAATCTGATAGTGGTAGTGGGGTGGTAGATGTCTAGTCTCCCTTATGGCTCTAATCTGGTAGTGGTAGTGGGGTGGTAGATGTCTAGTCTCCCTTATGGCTCTAATCTGGTAGTGGTAGGGGGTGGTAGATGTCTAGGCTCCCTTATGGCTCTAATCTGATAGTGGTAGTGGGGTGGTAGATGTCTAGGCTCCCTTATGGCTCTAATCTGATAGTGGTAGTGGGGTGGTAGATGTCTAGTCTCCCTTATGGCTCTAATCTGATAGTGGTAGTGGGGTGGTAGATGTCTAGTCTCCCTTATGGCTCTAATCTGATAGTGGTAGTGGGGTGGTAGATGTCTAGGCTCCCTTATGGCTCTAATCTGATAGTGGTAGTGGGGTGGTAGATGTCTAGTCTCCCTTATGGCTCTAATCTGGTAGTGGTAGTGGGGTGGTAGATGTCTAGTCTCCCTTATGGCTCTAATCTGATAGTGGTAGTGGGGTGGTAGATGTCTAGTCTCCCTTATGGCTCTAATCTGATAGTGGTAGTGGGGTGGTAGATGTCTAGTCTCCCTTATGGCTCTAATCTGATAGTGGGGTGGTAGATGTCTAGTCTTCCTTATGGCTCTAATCTGATAGTGGTATTGGGGTGGTAGATGTCTAGTCTCCCCTATGGCTCTAATCTGATAGTGGTATTGGGGTGGTAGATGTCTAGTCTCCCTTATGGCTCTAATTTGATATTTGTAGTGGGGTGGCAGATGTCTAGTCTCCCTTATGGCTCTAATCTGATAGTGGTATTGGGGTGGTAGATGTCTAGTCTCCCTTATGGCTCTAATCTGGTAGTGGTAGTGGGGTGGTAGATGTCTAGTCTCCCTTATGGCTCTAATTTGATAGTGGCAGTGTTGTGGTAGATGTCTAGGCTCCCTTATGGCTCTAATATGGTAGTGGTAGTGGGGTGGTAGATGTCTAGTCTCCCTTATGGCTCTAATCTGATAGTGGGGTGGTAGATGTCTAGTCTCCCTTATGGCTCTAATCTGATAGTGGTAGTGGGGTGGTAGATGTCTAGTCTCCCTTATGGCTCTAATCTGATAGTGGTAGTGGGGTGGTAGATGTCTAGTCTCCCTTATGGCTCTAATCTGATAGTGGTAGTGGGGTGGTAGATGTCTAGTCTCCCTTATGGCTCTAATCTGATAGTGGGGTGGTAGATGTCTAGTCTTCCTTATGGCTCTAATCTGATAGTGGTATTGGGGTGGTAGATGTCTAGTCTCCCCTATGGCTCTAATCTGATAGTGGTATTGGGGTGGTAGATGTCTAGTCTCCCTTATGGCTCTAATTTGATATTTGTAGTGGGGTGGCAGATGTCTAGTCTCCCTTATGGCTCTAATCTGATAGTGGTATTGGGGTGGTAGATGTCTAGTCTCCCTTATGGCTCTAATCTGGTAGTGGTAGTGGGGTGGTAGATGTCTAGTCTCCCTTATGGCTCTAATTTGATAGTGGCAGTGTTGTGGTAGATGTCTAGGCTCCCTTATGGCTCTAATATGGTAGTGGTAGTGGGGTGGTAGATGTCTAGTCTCCCTTATGGCTCTAATCTGATAGTGGGGTGGTAGATGTCTAGTCTCCCTTATGGCTCTAATCTGATAGTGGTAGTGGGGTGGTAGATGTCTAGTCTCCCTTATGGCTCTAATTTGATAGTGGTAGTGGGGTGGTAGATGTCTATTCTCCCTTATGGCTCTAATCTGATAGTGGTAGTGGGGTGGTAGATGTCGAGTCTCCCTTATGACTCTAATCTGATAGTGGTAGTGGGGTGGTAGATGTCTAGTCTCCCTTATGGCTCTAATCTGATAGTGGGGTGGTAGATGTCTAGTCTCCCTTATGGCTCTAATCTGATAGTGGTAGTGGGGTGGTAGATGTCTAGTCTCCCCTATGGCTCTAATCTGGTAGTGGCAGTGGGGTGGTAGATGTCTAGTCTCCCTTATGGCTCTAATCTGGTAGTGGTAGTGGGGTGGTAGATGTCTAGGCTCCCTTATGGCTCTAATATGATAGTGGTAGTGGGGTGGTAGATGTCTAGTCTCCCTTATGGCTCTAATCTGATAGTGGTAGTGGGGTGGTAGATGTCTAGGCTCCCTTATGGCTCTAATCTGATAGTGGTAGTGGGGTGGTAGATGTCTAGTCTCCCTTATGGCTCTAATCTGGTAGTGGTAGTGGGGTGGTAGATGTCTAGTCTCCCTTATGGCTCTAATCTGATAGTGGTAGTGGGGTGGTAGATGTCTAGTCTCCCTTATGGCTCTAATCTGATAGTGGTAGTGGGGTGGTAGATGTCTAGTCTCCCTTATGGCTCTAATATGATAGTGGTAGTGGGGTGGTAGATGTCTAGGCTCCCTTATGGCTCTAATCTGATAGTGGTAGTGGGGTGGTAGATGTCTAGTCTCCCTTATGGCTCTAATCTGGTAGTGGTAGTGGGGTGGTAGATGTCTAGTCTCCCTTATGGCTCTAATCTGATAGTGGTAGTGGGGTGGTAGATGTCTAGTCTCCCTTATGGCTCTAATCTGATAGTGGTAGTGGGGTGGTAGATGTCTAGTCTCCCTTATGGCTCTAATCTGATAGTGGGGTGGTAGATGTCTAGTCTCCCTTATGGCTCTAATCTGATAGTGGTAGTGGGGTGGTAGATGTCTAGTCTCCCCTATGGCTCTAATCTGATAGTGGTATTGGGGTGGTAGATGTCTAGTCTCCCTTATGGCTCTAATTTGATATTTGTAGTGGGGTGGCAGATGTCTAGTCTCCCTTATGGCTCTAATCTGATAGTGGTATTGGGGTGGTAGATGTCTAGTCTCCCTTATGGCTCTAATCTGGTAGTGGTAGTGGGGTGGTAGATGTCTAGTCTCCCTTATGGCTCTAATTTGATAGTGGCAGTGTTGTGGTAGATGTCTAGGCTCCCTTATGGCTCTAATATGATAGTGGTAGTGGGGTGGTAGATGTCTAGTCTCCCTTATGGCTCTAATCTGATAGTGGGGTGGTAGATGTCTAGTCTCCCTTATGGCTCTAATCTGATAGTGGTAGTGGGGTGGTAGATGTCTAGTCTCCCTTATGGCTCTAATTTGATAGTGGTAGTGGGGTGGTAGATGTCTATTCTCCCTTATGGCTCTAATCTGATAGTGGTAGTGGGGTGGTAGATGTCGAGTCTCCCTTATGGCTCTAATCTGATAGTGCTAGTGGGGTGGTAGATGTCTAGTCTCCCTTATGGCTCTAATCTGATAGTGGGGTGGTAGATGTCTAGTCTCCCTTATGGCTCTAATCTGATAGTGGTAGTGGGGTGGTAGATGTCTAGTCTCCCCTATGGCTCTAATCTGGTAGTGGCAGTGGGGTGGTAGATGTCTAGTCTCCCTTATGGCTCTAATCTGGTAGTGGTAGTGGGGTGGTAGATGTCTAGGCTCCCTTATGGCTCTAATATGATAGTGGTAGTGGGGTGGTAGATGTCTAGTCTCCCTTATGGCTCTAATCTGATAGTGGTAGTGGGGTGGTAGATGTCTAGGCTCCCTTATGGCTCTAATCTGATAGTGGTAGTGGGGTTGTAGATGTCTAGTCTCCCTTATGGCTCTAATCTGGTAGTGGTAGTGGGGTGGTAGATGTCTAGTCTCCCTTATGGCTCTAATCTGATAGTGGTAGTGGGGTGGTAGATGTCTAGTCTCCCTTATGGCTCTAATCTGATAGTGGTAGTGGGGTGGTAGATGTCTAGTCTCCCTTATGGCTCTAATCTGATAGTGGGGTGGTAGATGTCTAGTCTCCCTTATGGCTCTAATCTGATAGTGGTAGTGGGGTGGTAGATGTCTAGTCTCCCCTATGGCTCTAATCTGATAGTGGTATTGGGGTGGTAGATGTCTAGTCTCCCTTATGGCTCTAATTTGATATTTGTAGTGGGGTGGCAGATGTCTAGTCTCCCTTATGGCTCTAATATGATAGTGGTATTGGGGTGGTAGATGTCTAGTCTCCCTTATGGCTCTAATCTGATAGTGGTAGTGGGGTGGTAGATGTCTAGTCTCCCTTATGGCTCTAATTTGATAGTGGCAGTGTTGTGGTAGATGTCTAGGCTCCCTTATGGCTCTAATATGATAGTGGTAGTGGGGTGGTAGATGTCTAGTCTCCCTTAAAGCTCTAATCTGATAGTGGGGTGGTAGATGTCTAGTCTCCCTTATGGCTCTAATCTGATAGTGGTAGTGTGGTGGTAGATGTCTAGTCTCCCTTATGGCTCTAATTTGATAGTGGTAGTGGGGTGGTAGATGTCTATTCTCCCTTATGGCTCTAATCTGATAGTGGTATTGGTGTGGTAGATGTCTAGACTCCCTTATGGCTCTAATCTGGTAGTGGCAGTGGGGTGGTAGATGTCTAGTCTCCCTTATGGCTCTAATCTGGTAGTGGTAGTGGGGTGGTAGATGTCTAGGCTCCCTTATGGCTCTAATCTGATAGTGGTAGTGGGGTGGTAGATGTCTAGGCTCCCTTATGGCTCTAATCTGATAGTGGTAGTGGGGTGGTAGATGTCTAGTCTCCCTTATGGCTCTAATCTGGTAGTGGTAGTGGGGTGGTAGATGTCTAGTCTCCCTTATGGCTCTAATCTGATAGTGGTAGTGGGGTGGTAGATGTCGAGTCTCCCTTATGGCTCTAATCTGATAGTGGTAGTGGGGTGGTAGATGTCTAGGCTCCCTTATGGCTCTAATCTGATAGTGGTAGTGGGGTGGTAGATGTCTAGTCTCCCTTATGGCTCTAATCTGGTAGTGGTAGTGGGGTGGTAGATGTCTAGTCTCCCTTATGGCTCTAATCTGATAGTGGTAGTGGGGTGGTAGATGTCTAGTCTCCCTTATGGCTCTAATCTGATAGTGGTAGTGGGGTGGTAGATGTCTAGTCTCCCTTATGGCTCTAATCTGATAGTGGGGTGGTAGATGTCTAGTCTCCCTTATGGCTCTAATCTGATAGTGGTAGTGGGGTGGTAGATGTCTAGTCTCCCTTATGGCTCTAATCTGATAGTGGTAGTGGGGTGGTAGATGTCTAGTCTCCCTTATGGCTCTAATCTGATAGTGGGGTGGTAGATGTCTAGTCTCCCTTATGGCTCTAATCTGATAGTGGTAGTGGGGTGGTAGATGTCTAGTCTCCCCTATGGCTCTAATCTGATAGTGGTATTGGGGTGGTAGATGTCTAGTCTCCCTTATGGCTCTAATTTGATATTTGTAGTGGGGTGGCAGATGTCTAGTCTCCCTTATGGCTCTAATATGATAGTGGTATTGGGGTGGTAGATGTCTAGTCTCCCTTATGGCTCTAATCTGATAGTGGTAGTGGGGTGGTAGATGTCTAGTCTCCCTTATGGCTCTAATTTGATAGTGGCAGTGTTGTGGTAGATGTCTAGGCTCCCTTATGGCTCTAATATGATAGTGGTAGTGGGGTGGTAGATGTCTAGGCTCCCTTATGGCTCTAATCTGATAGTGGTAGTGGGGTGGTAGATGTCTAGTCTCCCTTATGGCTCTAATCTGGTAGTGGTAGTGGGGTGGTAGATGTCTAGTCTCCCTTATGGCTCTAATCTGATAGTGGTAGTGGGGTGGTAGATGTCTAGTCTCCCTTATGGCTCTAATCTGATAGTGGTAGTGGGGTGGTAGATGTCTAGTCTCCCTTATGGCTCTAATCTGATAGTGGGGTGGTAGATGTCTAGTCTCCCTTATGGCTCTAATCTGATAGTGGTAGTGGGGTGGTAGATGTCTAGTCTCCCCTATGGCTCTAATCTGATAGTGGTATTGGGGTGGTAGATGTCTAGTCTCCCTTATGGCTCTAATTTGATATTTGTAGTGGGGTGGCAGATGTCTAGTCTCCCTTATGGCTCTAATCTGATAGTGGTATTGGGGTGGTAGATGTCTAGTCTCCCTTATGGCTCTAATCTGGTAGTGGTAGTGGGGTGGTAGATGTCTAGTCTCCCTTATGGCTCTAATTTGATAGTGGCAGTGTTGTGGTAGATGTCTAGGCTCCCTTATGGCTCTAATATGATAGTGGTAGTGGGGTGGTAGATGTCTAGTCTCCCTTATGGCTCTAATCTGATAGTGGGGTGGTAGATGTCTAGTCTCCCTTATGGCTCTAATCTGATAGTGGTAGTGGGGTGGTAGATGTCTAGTCTCCCTTATGGCTCTAATTTGATAGTGGTAGTGGGGTGGTAGATGTCTATTCTCCCTTATGGCTCTAATCTGATAGTGGTAGTGGGGTGGTAGATGTCGAGTCTCCCTTATGGCTCTAATCTGATAGTGCTAGTGGGGTGGTAGATGTCTAGTCTCCCTTATGGCTCTAATCTGATAGTGGGGTGGTAGATGTCTAGTCTCCCTTATGGCTCTAATCTGATAGTGGTAGTGGGGTGGTAGATGTCTAGTCTCCCCTATGGCTCTAATCTGGTAGTGGCAGTGGGGTGGTAGATGTCTAGTCTCCCTTATGGCTCTAATCTGGTAGTGGTAGTGGGGTGGTAGATGTCTAGGCTCCCTTATGGCTCTAATATGATAGTGGTAGTGGGGTGGTAGATGTCTAGTCTCCCTTATGGCTCTAATCTGATAGTGGTAGTGGGGTGGTAGATGTCTAGGCTCCCTTATGGCTCTAATCTGATAGTGGTAGTGGGGTGGTAGATGTCTAGTCTCCCTTATGGCTCTAATCTGGTAGTGGTAGTGGGGTGGTAGATGTCTAGTCTCCCTTATGGCTCTAATCTGATAGTGGTAGTGGGGTGGTAGATGTCTAGTCTCCCTTATGGCTCTAATCTGATAGTGGTAGTGGGGTGGTAGATGTCTAGTCTCCCTTATGGCTCTAATCTGATAGTGGGGTGGTAGATGTCTAGTCTCCCTTATGGCTCTAATCTGATAGTGGTAGTGGGGTGGTAGATGTCTAGTCTCCCCTATGGCTCTAATCTGATAGTGGTATTGGGGTGGTAGATGTCTAGTCTCCCTTATGGCTCTAATTTGATATTTGTAGTGGGGTGGCAGATGTCTAGTCTCCCTTATGGCTCTAATATGATAGTGGTATTGGGGTGGTAGATGTCTAGTCTCCCTTATGGCTCTAATCTGATAGTGGTAGTGGGGTGGTAGATGTCTAGTCTCCCTTATGGCTCTAATTTGATAGTGGCAGTGTTGTGGTAGATGTCTAGGCTCCCTTATGGCTCTAATATGATAGTGGTAGTGGGGTGGTAGATGTCTAGTCTCCCTTAAAGCTCTAATCTGATAGTGGGGTGGTAGATGTCTAGTCTCCCTTATGGCTCTAATCTGATAGTGGTAGTGTGGTGGTAGATGTCTAGTCTCCCTTATGGCTCTAATTTGATAGTGGTAGTGGGGTGGTAGATGTCTATTCTCCCTTATGGCTCTAATCTGATAGTGGTATTGGTGTGGTAGATGTCTAGACTCCCTTATGGCTCTAATCTGGTAGTGGCAGTGGGGTGGTAGATGTCTAGTCTCCCGTATGGCTCTAATCTGGTAGTGGTAGTGGGGTGGAAGATGTCTAGGCTCCCTTATGGCTCTAATCTGATAGTGGTAGTGGGGTGGTAGATGTCTAGGCTCCCTTATGGCTCTAATCTGATAGTGGTAGTGGGGTGGTAGATGTCTAGTCTCCCTTATGGCTCTAATCTGGTAGTGGTAGTGGGGTGGTAGATGTCTAGTCTCCCTTATGGCTCTAATCTGATAGTGGTAGTGGGGTGGTAGATGTCGAGTCTCCCTTATGGCTCTAATCTGATAGTGGTAGTGGGGTGGTAGATGTCTAGTCTCCCTTATGGCTCTAATCTGATAGTGGGGTGGTAGATGTCTAGTCTCCCTTATGGCTCTAATCTGATAGTGGTAGTGGGGTGGTAGATGTCTAGTCTCCCTTATGGCTCTAATCTGATAGTGGTAGAGGGGTGGTAGATGTCTAGTCTCCCTTATGGCTCTAATTTGATAGTGGCAGTGTTGTGGTAGATGTCTAATCTGATAGTGGTAGTGGGGTGGTAGATGTCTAGGCTCCCTTATGGCTCTAATCTGATAGTGGTAGTGGGGTGGTAGATGTCTAGTCTCCCTTATGGCTCTAATCTGGTAGTGGTAGTGGGGTGGTAGATGTCTAGTCTCCCTTATGGCTCTAATCTGATAGTGGTAGTGGGGTGGTAGATGTCTAGTCTCCCTTATGGCTCTAATCTGATAGTGGTAGTGGGGTGGTAGATGTCTAGTCTCCCTTATGGCTCTAATCTGATAGTGGTAGTGGGTGGTAGATGTCTAGTCTCCCTTATGGCTCTAATTTGATAGTGGCAGTGTTGTGGTAGATGTCTAGTCTCCCTTATGGCTCTAATCTGATAGTGGTAGGGGGGTGGTAGATGTCTAGTCTCCCTTATGGCTCTAATCTGATAGTGGTAGGGGGGTGGTAGATGTCTAGTCTCCCTTATGGCTCTAATCTGATAGTGGTAGTGGGGTGGTAGATGTCTAGTCTCCCCTATGGCTCTAATCTGATAGTGGTAGTGGGGTGGTAGATGTCTAGTCTCCCTTATGGCTCTAATCTGATAGTGGGTGGTAGATTTCTAGTCTCCCTTATGGCTCTAATCTGATAGTGGTAGTGGGGTGGTAGATGTCTAGTCTCCCTTATGGCTCTAATTTGATAGTTGTAGTGGGGTGGCAGATGTCTTGTCTCCCTTATGGCTCTAATCTGATAGTGGTATTGGGGTGATAGATGTCTAGTCTCCTTTATGGCTCTAATCTGGTAGTGGTAGTGGGGTGGTAGATGTCTAGTCTCCCTTATGGCTCTAATCTGGTAGTGGTAGTTGGGTGGTAGATGTCTAGTCTCCCTTATGGCTCTAATCTGATAGTGGTAGTGGGGTGGTAGATGTCTAGGCTCCATTATGGCTCTAATCTGAAATTGGTAGTGGGGTGGTAGATGTCTAGTCTCGCTTATGGCTCTAAATTGAAAGTGGTAGTGGGGTGGTAGATGTCTAGGTTCCCTTATGGCTCTAATCTGATAGTGGTAGGGGGGTGGTAGATGTCTAGGCTCCCTTATGGCTCTAATCTGATAGTGGTAGTGGGGTGGTAGATGTCTAGTCTCCCTTATGGCTCTAATCTGATAGTGGGGTGGTAGATGTCTAGTCTCTCTTATGGCTCTAGTCTGATAGTGGTAGTGGGGTGGTAGATGTCTAGTCTCCCTTATGGCTCTAATTTGATAGTGGTAGTGGGGTGGTAGATGTCTAGTCTCCCTTATGGCTCTAATCTGATAGTGGTATTGGGGTGGTAGATGTCTAGTCTCCCTTATGGCTCTAATCTGGTATTGGCAGTGGGGTGGTAGATGTCTAGTCTCCCTTATGGCTCTGATCTGATAGTGGTAGTCGGGTGGTAGATGTCTAGACTCCCTTATGGCTCTAATTTGATAGTGGTAGTGGGGTGGTAGATGTCTAGTCTCCCTTATGGCTCTAATCTGATAGTGGTATTGGGGTGGTAGATGTCTAGTCTCCCTTATGGCTCTAATCTGATAGTGGTAGTGGGGTGGTAGATGTATAGTCTCCCTTATGGCTCTAATCTGATAGTGGTAGTGGGGTGGTAGATGTCTAGTCTCCCTTATGGCTCTAATCTGGTAGTGGTAGTGGGGTGGTAGATGTCTATTCTCCCTTATGGCTCTAATCTGATAGTGGTAGTGGGGTGGTAGATGTCTAGTCTCCCTTATGGCTCTAATCTGATAGTGGTAGTGGGGTGGTAGATGTCTAGTCCCCCTTATGGCTCTAATCTGATAGTGGGGTGGTAGATGTCTAGTCTCCCTTATGGCTCTAATCTGATAGTGGTTGTGGGGTGGTAGATGTCTAGTCTCCCTTATGGCTCTAATTTGATAGTGGCAGTGGGGTGGTAGATGTCTAGTCTCCCTTATGGCTCTAATCTGATAGTGGTAGGGGGTTGGTAGATGTCTAGTCTCCCTTATGGCTCTAATCTGGTAGTGGTAGTTGGGTGGTAGATGTCTAGTCTCCCTTATGGCTCTAATCTGATAGTGGTAGTGGGGTGGTAGATGTCTAGTCTCCCCTATGGCTCTAATCTGATAGTGGTAGTGGGGTGGTAGATGTCTAGTCTCCCTTATGGCTCTAATCTGATAGTGGGTGGTAGATTTCTAGTCTCCCTTATGGCTCTAATCTGATAGTGGTAGTGGGGTGGTAGATGTCTAGTCTCCCTTATGGCTCTAATTTGATAGTTGTAGTGGGGTGGTAGATGTCTAGTCTCCCTTATGGCTCTAATCTGATAGTGGTATTGGGGTGGTAGATGTCTAGTCTCCCTTATGGCTCTTATCTGGTAGTGGCAGTGGGGTGGTAGATGTCTAGTCTCCCTTATGGCTCTAATCTGATAGTGGTAGTGGGGTGGTAGATGTCTAGTCTCCCTTATGGCTCTAATTTGATAGTGGTAGTGGGGTGGTAGATGTCTAGTCTCCCTTATGGCTCTAATCTGATAGTGGTATTGGGGTGGTAGATGTCTAGTCTCTCTTATGGCTCTAATCTGATAGTGGTAGTGGGGTGGTAGATGTCTAGGCTCCCTTATGGCTCTAATCTGATAGTGGTAGTGGGGTGGTAGATGTCTAGTCTCCCTTATGGCTCTAATCTGGTAGTGGTAGTGGGGTGGTAGATGTCTAGTCTCCCTTATGGCTCTAATCTGATAGTGGTAGTGGGGTGGTAGATGTCTAGTCTCCCTTATGGCTCTAATCTGATAGTGGTAGTGGGGTGGTAGATGTCTAGTCTCCCTTATGGCTCTAATCTGATAGTGGTAGTGGGGTGGTAGATGTCTAGTCTCCCTTATGGCTCTAATCTGATAGTGGTAGAGGGGTGGTAGATGTCTAGTCTCCCTTATGGCTCTAATTTGATAGTGGCAGTGTTGTAGTAGATGTCTAGTCTCCCTTATGGCTCTAATCTGATAGTGGTAGGGGGGTGGTAGATATCTAGTCTCCCTTATGGCTCTAATCTGGTAGTGGTAGTGGGGTGGTAGATGTCTAGGCTCCCTTTATGGCTCTAATCTGATAGTGGTAGTGGGGTGGTAGATGTCTAGTCTCCCCTATGGCTCTAATCTGATAGTGGTAGTGGGGTGGTAGATGTCTAGTCTCCCTTATGGCTCTAATCTGATGGTGGGTGGTAGATTTCTAGTCTCCCTTATGGCTCTAATCTGATAGTGGTAGTGGGGTGGTAGATGTCTAGTCTCCCTTATGGCTCTAATTTGATAGTTGTAGTGGGGTGGCAGATGTCTTGTCTCCCTTATGGCTCTAATCTGATAGTGGTAGTGGGGTGGTAGATGTCTAGTCTCCCTTATGGCTCTAATTTGATAGTGGTAGTGGGGTGGTAGATGTCTAGTCTCCCTTATGGCTCTAATCTGATAGTGGTATTGGGGTGGTAGATGTCTAGTCTCTCTTATGGCTCTCATCTGATAGTGGTAGTGGGGTGGTAGATGTCTAGGCTCCCTTATGGCTCTAATCTGATAGTGGTAGTGGGGTGGTAGATGTCTAGTCTCCCTTATGGCTCTAATCTGGTAGTGGTAGTGGGGTGGTAGATGTCTAGTCTCCCTTATGGCTCTAATCTGATAGTGGTAGTGGGGTGGTAGATGTCTAGTCTCCCTTATGGCTCTAATCTGATAGTGGTAGTGGGGTGGTAGATGTCTAGTCTCCCTTATGGCTCTAATCTGATAGTGGTAGTGGGGTGGTAGATGTCTAGTCTCCCTTATGGCTCTAATCTGATAGTGGTAGAGGGGTGGTAGATGTCTAGTCTCCCTTATGGCTCTAATTTGATAGTGGCAGTGTTGTGGTAGATGTCTAGTCTCCCTTATGGCTCTAATCTGATAGTGGTAGGGGGGTGGTAGATGTCTAGTCTCCCTTATGGCTCTAATCTGGTAGTGGTAGTGGGTTGGTAGATGTCTAGTCTCCCTTATGGCTCTAATCTGATAGTGGTAGTGGGGTGGTAGATGTCTAGTCTCCCCTATGGCTCTAATCTGATAGTGGTAGTGGGGTGGTAGATGTCTAGTCTCCCTTATGGCTCTAATCTGATAGTGGGTGGTAGATTTCTAGTCTCCCTTATGGCTCTAATCTGATAGTGGTAGTGGGGTGGTAGATGTCTAGTCTCCCTTATGGCTCTAATTTGATAGTTGTAGTGGGGTGGCAGATGTCTTGTCTCCCTTATGGCTCTAATCTGATAGTGGTATTGGGGTGGTAGATGTCTAGTCTCCCTTATGGCTCTAATCTGTTAGTGGTAGTGGGGTGGTAGATGTCTAGTCTCCCTTATGGCTCTAATCTGGTAGTGGTAGTTGGGTGGTAGATGTCTAGTCTCCCTTATGGCTCTAATCTGATAGTGGTAGTGGGGTGGTAGATGTCTAGCCTCCCTTATGGCTCTAATCTGATAGTGGTAGGGGGGTGGTAGATGTCTAGGCTCCCTTATGGCTCTAATCTGATAGTGGTAGTGGGGTGGTAAATGTCTAGTCTCCCTTATGGCTCTAATCTGATAGTGGGGTGGTAGATGTCTAGTCTCTCTTATGGCTCTAGTCTGATAGTGGTAGTGGGGTGGTAGATGTCTAGTCTCCCTTATGGCTCTAATTTGATAGTGGTAGTGGGTTGGTAGATGTCTAGTCTCCCTTATGGCTCTAATCTGATAGTGGTATTGGGGATGGTAGATGTCTAGTCTCCCTTATGGCTCTAATCTGGTAGTGGCAGTGGGGTGGTAGATGTCTAGTCTCCCTTATGGCTCTGATCTGATAGTGGTAGTCGGGTGGTAGATGTCTAGTCTCCCTTATGGCTCTAATTTGATAGTGGTAGTGGGGTGGTAGATGTCTAGTCTCCCTTATGGCTCTAATCTGATAGTGGTATTGGGGTGGTAGATGTCTAGTCTCCCTTATGGCTCTAATCTGATAGTGGTAGTGGGGTGGTAGATGTCTAGGCTCCCTTATGGCTCTAATCTGATAGTGGTAGTGGGGTGGTAGATGTCTAGTCTCCCTTATGGCTCTAATCTGGTAGTGGTAGTGGGGTGGTAGATGTCTATACTCCCTTATGGCTCTAATCTGATAGTGGTAGTGGGGTGGTAGATGTCTAGTCTCCCTTATGGCTCTAATCTGGTAGTGGTAGGGGGGTGGTAGATGTCTAGTCTCCCTTATGGCTCTAATCTGATAGTGGTAGTGGGGTGGTAGATGCCTAGTCTCCCTTATGGCTCTAATCTGATAGTGGGGTGGTAAATGTCTAGTCTCCCTTATGGCTCTAATCTGATAGTGGTAATGGGGTGGTAGATGTCTATTCTCCTTTATGGCTCTAATCTGGTATTGGTAGTGGGTTGGTTGATGTCTAGTCTCGCTTATGGCTCTAATCTGATAGTGGTAGTGGGGTGGTAGATGTCTAGTCTCCCTTATGGCTCTAATCTGGTAGTGGTAGTGGGGTGGTAGATGTCTAGTCTTCCTTATGGCTCTAATCTGATAGTGGTAGGGGGGTGGTAGATGTCTAGTCTCCCTTATGGCTCTAATCTGATAGTGGTAGTGGGGTGGCAGATGTCTAGTCTCCCTTATGGCTCTAATCTGATAGTGGTAGTGGGGTGGTAGATGTCTAGTCTCCCTTATGGCTCTAATCTGATAGTGGTAGTGGGGTGGTAGATGTCTAGTCTCCCTTATGGCTCTAATCTGATAGTGGTAGTGGGGTGGTAGATGTCTAGTCTCCCTTATGGCTCTAATCTGATAGTGCTAGTGGGGTGGTAGATGTCTAGGCTCCCTTATGGCTCTAATCTGATAGTGGTAGTGGGGTGGTAGATGTCTAGTCTCCCTTATGGCTCTAATCTGGTAGTGGTAGTGGGGTGGTAGATGTCTAGTCTCCATTATGGCTCTAATCTGATAGTGGTAGGGGGGTGGTAGATGTCTAGTCTCCCTTATGGCTCTAATCTGATAGTAGTAGTGGGGTGGCAGATGTCTAGTCTCCCTTATGGCTCTAATCTGATAGTGGTAGGGGGGTGGTAGATATCTAGTCTCCCTTATGGCTCTAATCTGATAGTTGTAGTGGGGTGGTAGATGTCTAGTCTCCCTTATGGCTCTAATCTGATAGTGGGGTGGTAGATGTCTAGTCTCCCTTATGGCTCTAATCTGATAGTGGTAATGGGGTGGTAGATGTCTAGTCTCCCTTATGGCTCTAACCTGATAGTGGTAGTGGGGTGGTAGATGTCTAGTCGCCCTTATGGCTCTTATCTGATAGTGGTAGTGGGGTGGTAGATGTCTAGTCTCCCTTATGGCTCTAATCTGGTAGTGGTAGTGGGGTGGTAAATGTCTAGTCTCCATTATGGCTCTAATCTGATAGTGATAGGGGAGTGGTAGATGTCTAGTCTCCCTTATGGCTCTAATCTGATAGTGGTAGTGGGTTGGTTGATGTCTAGTCTCCCTTATGGCTCTAATCTGATAGTGGTAGTGGGGTGGTAGATGTCTAGTCTCCCTTATGGCTCTAATCTGGTAGTGGTAGTGGGGTGGTAGATGTCTAGTCTCCCTTATGGCTCTAATCTGATAGTGGTAGGGGGGTGGTAGATGTCTAGTCTCCCTTATGGCTCTAATCTGATAGTGGTAGTGGGGTGGTAGATGTCTAGTCTCCCTTATGGCTCTAATCTGATAGTGGTAGTGGGGTGGTAGATGTCTAGTCTCCCTTATGGCTCTAATCTGATAGTGGTAGTGGGGTGGTAGATGTCTAGTCTCCCTTATGGCTCTAATCTGATAGTGGTAGTGGGGTGGTAGATGTCTAGTCTCCCTTATGGCTCTAATCTGATAGTGCTAGTGGGGTGGTAGATGTCTAGGCTCCCTTATGGCTCTAATCTGATAGTGGTAGTGGGGTGGTAGATGTCTAGTCTCCCTTATGGCTCTAATCTGGTAGTGGTAGTGGGGTGGTAGATGTCTAGTCTCCCTTATGGCTCTAATCTGATAGTGGTAGGGGGGTGGTAGATGTCTAGTCTCCCTTATGGCTCTAATCTGATAGTAGTAGTGGGGTGGCAGATGTCTAGTCTCCCTTATGGCTCTAATCTGATAGTGGTAGGGTTGTGGTAGATATCTAGTCTCCCTTATGGCTCTAATCTGATAGTTGTAGTGGGGTGGTAGATGTCTAGTCTCCCTTATGGCTCTAATCTGATAGTGGGGTGGTAGATGTCTAGTCTCCCTTATGGCTCTAATCTGATAGTGGTAATGGGGTGGTAGATGTCTAGTCTCCCTTATGGCTCTAACCTTATAGTGGTAGTTGGGTGGTAGATGTCTAGTCTCCCTTATGGCTCTAATCTGGTATTGGTAGTGGGTTGGTAGATGTCTAGTCTCCCTTATGGCTCTAATCTGATAGTGGTAGTGGGGTGGTAGATGTCTAGTCTCCCTTATGGCTCTAATCTGGTAGTGGTAGTGGGGTGGTAGATGTCTAGTCTCCCTTATGGCTCTAATCTGATAGTGGTAGTGGGCTGGTAGATGTCTAGTCTCCCTTATGGCTCTAATCTGATAGTGGTAGTGGGGTGGTAGATGTCTAGTCTCCCTTATTGCTCTAATCTGATAGTGGGTGGTAGATGTCTAGTCTCCCTTATGGCTCTAATCTGATAGTGGTATTGGGGTGGTAGATGTCTAGTCTCCCTTATGGCTCTAATCTGGTAGTGGCAGTGGGGTGGTAGATGTCTAGTCTCCCTTATGGCTCTAATCTGATAGTGGTAGGGGGGTGGTAGATGTCTAGTCTCCCTTATGGCTCTAATCTGATAGTGGTAGTCGGGTGGTAGATGTCTAGTCTCCCTTATGGCTCTAATCTGATAGTGGTAGTGGGGTGGTAGATGTCTAGTCTCCCTTATGGCTCTAATCTGATAGTGGTAGTGGGGTGTTAGATGTCTAGTCTCCCTTATGGCTCTAATCTGATAGTGGTAGTGGGGTGGTAGATGTCTAGTCTCCCTTATGGCTCTAATCTGGTAGTGGTAGTGGGGTGGTAGATGTCTAGTTTCCCTTATGGCTCTAATCTGATAGTGGTAGGGGGGTGGTAGAAGTCTAGTCTCCCTTATGGCTCTAATCTGATAGTGGGGTGGTAGATGTCTATTCTCCCTTATGGCTCTAATCTGATAGTGGTATTGGGGTGGTAGATGTCTAGTCTCCTTTATGGCTCTAATCTGGTAGTGGTAGTGGGGTGGTAGATGTCTAGTCTCCCTTATGGCTCTAATCTGGTAGTGGTAGTGGGGTGGTAGATGTCTAGTCGCCCTTATGGCTCTAATCTGATAGTGGTAGTGGGGTGGTAGATGTCTAGTCTCCCTTATGGCTTTAATTTGATAGTGGTAGTGGGGTGGTAGATGTCTAGTCTCCCTTATGGCTCTAATCTGGTAGTGGTAGTGGGGTGGTAGATGTACAGTCTCCCTTATGGCTCTAATCTGATAGTGGTAGTGGGGTGGTAGATGTCTAGTCTCCCTTATGGCTCTAATCTGGTAGTGGTAGTGGGGTGGTAGATGTCTAGTCTCCCTTATGGCTGTAATCTGATAGTGGGGTGGTAGATGTCTAGTCTCCCTTATGGCTCTAATCTGATAGTGGTAGTGGGGTGGTAGATGTCTAGGCTCCCTTATGGCTTTAATTTGATAGTGGTAGTGGGGTGGTAGATGTCTAGTCTCCCTTATGGCTCTAATCTGGTAGTGGTAGTGGGGTGGTAGATGTATAGTCTCCCTTATGGCTCTAACCTGATAGTGGTAGTGGGGTGGAAGATGTCTAGTCTCCCTTATGGCTCTAATCTGGTATTGGTAGTGGGTTGGTAGATTTCTAGTATCCCTTATGGCTCTAATCTGATAGTGGTAGTGGGGTGGTAGATGTCTAGTCTCCCTTATGGCTCTAATCTGATAGTGGTAGTGGGGTGGTAGATGTCTAGTCTCCCTTATGGCTCTAATCTGATCGTGGTAGGGGGGTGGTAGATGTCTAGTCTCCCTTATGGCTCTAATCTGATCGTGGTAGGGGGGTGGTAGATGTCTAGTCTCCCTTATGGCTCTAATCTGATAGTGGGTGGTAGATGTCTAGTCTCCCTTATGGCTCTAATCTGATAGTGCTAGTGGGGTGGTAGATGTCTAGGCTCCCTTATGGCTCTAATCTGATAGTGGTAGTGGGGTGGTAGATGTCTAGTCTCCCTTATGGCTCTAATCTGGTAGTGGTAGTGGGGTGGTAGATGTCTAGTCTCCAATATGGCTCTAATCTGATAGTGGTAGGGGGGTGGTAGATGTCTAGTCTCCCTTATGGCTCTAATCTGATAGTGGTAGTGGGGTGGCAGATGTCTAGTCTCCCTTATGGCTCTAATCTGATAGTGGTAGGGGGGTGGTAGATGTCTAGTCTCCCTTATGGCTCTAATCTGATAGTGGTAGTGGGGTGGTAGATGTCTAGTCTCCCTTATGGCTCTAATCTGATAGTGGGGTGGTAGATGTCTAGTCTCCCTTATGGCTCTAATCTGATAGTGGTAGTGGGGTGGTAGATGTCTAGTCTCCCTTATGGCTCTAACCTGATAGTGGTAATGGGGTGGTAGATGTCTAGTCTCCCTTATGGCTCTAACCTGATAGTGGTAGTTGGGTGGTAGATGTCTAGTCTCCCTTATGGCTCTAATCTGGTATTGGTAGTGGGTTGGTAGATGTCTAGTCTCCCTTATGGCTCTAATCTGGTAGTGGTAGTGGGGTGGTAGATGTCTAGTCTCCCTTATGGCTCTAATCTGGTAGTGGTAGTGGGGTGGTAGATGTCTAGTCGCCCTTATGGCTCTAATCTGATAGTGGTAGTGGGGTGGTAGATGTCTAGTCTCCCTTATGGCTTTAATTTGATAGTGGTAGTGGGGTGGTAGATGTCTAGTCTCCCTTATGGCTCTAATCTGGTAGTGGTAGTGGGGTGGTAGATGTACAGTCTCCCTTATGGCTCTAACCTGATAGTGGTAGTGGGGTGGTAGATGTCTAGTCTCCCTTATGGCTCTAATCTGGTAGTGGTTGTGGGGTGGTAGATGTCTAGTCTCCCTTATGGCTGTAATCTGATAGTGGGATGGTAGATGTCTAGTCTCCCTTATGGCTCTAATCTGATAGTGGTAGTGGGGTGGTAGATGTCTAGGCTCCCTTATGGCTTTAATCTGATAGTGGTAGTGGGGTGGTAGATGTCTAGTCTCCCTTATGGCTCTAATCTGGTAGTGGTAGTGGGGTGGTAGATGTCTAGTCTCCCTTATGGCTCTAATCTGATAGTGGTAGTGGGGTGGTAGATGTCTAGTCTCCCTTATGGCTCTAATCTGATAGTGGTAGTGGGGTGGTAGATGTCTAGTCTCCCTTATTGCTCTAATCTGATAGTGGGTGGTAGATGTCTAGTCTCCCTAATGGCTCTAATCTGATAGTGGTATTGGGGTGGTAGATGTCTAGTCTCCCTTATGGCTCTAATCTTGTAGTGGCAGTGGGGTGGTAGATGTCTAGTCTCCCTTATGGCTCTAATCTGATAGTGGTAGTCGGGTGGTAGATGTCTAGTCTCCCTTATGGCTCTAATCTGGTAGTGGTAGTGGGGTGGTAGATGTCTAGTCTCCCTTATGGCTCTAATCTGATAGTGGTATTGGGGTGGTAGATGTCTAGTCTCCCTTATGGCTCTAATCTGGTAGTGGCAGTGGGGTGGTAGATGTCTAGTCTCCCTTATGGCTCTAATCTGATAGTGGTAGTGGGGTGGTAGATGTCTAGTCTCCCTTATGGCTCTAATCTGATAGTGGTAGTCGGGTGGTAGATGTCTAGTCTCCCTTATGGCTCTAATCTGATAGTGGTAGTGGGGTGGTAGATGTCTAGTCTCCCTTATGGCTCTAATCTGATAGTGGTAGTGGGGTGTTAGATGTCTAGTCTCCCTTATGGCTCTGATCTGATAGTGGTAGTGGGGTGGTAGATGTCTAGTCTCCCTTATGGCTCTAATCTGGTAGTGGTAGTGGGGTGGTAGATGTCTAGTTTCCCTTATGGCTCTAATCTGATAGTGGTAGGGGGGTGGTAGAAGTCTAGTCTCCCTTATGGCTCTAATCTGATAGTGGGGTGGTAGATGTCTATTCTCCCTTATGGCTCTAATCTGATAGTGGTATTGGGGTGGTAGATGCCTAGTGTCCCTTATGGCTCTAATCTGGTAGTGGTAGTGGGGTGGTAGATGTCTAGTCTCCCTTATGGCTCTAATCTGGTAGTGGTAGTGGGGTGGTAGATGTCTAGTCGCCCTTATGGCTCTAATCTGATAGTGGTAGTGGGGTGGTAGATGTCTAGTCTCCCTTATGGCTTTAATTTGATAGTGGTAGTGGGGTGGTAGATGTCTAGTCTCCCTTATGGCTCTAATCTGGTAGTGGTAGTGGGGTGGTAGATGTACAGTCTCCCTTATGGCTCTAACCTGATAGTGGTAGTGGGGTGGTAGATGTCTAGTCTCCCTTATGGCTGTAATCTGATAGTGGGGTGGTAGATGTCTAGTCTCCCTTATGGCTCTAATCTGATAGTGGTAGTGGGGTGGTAGATGTCTAGGCTCCCTTATGGCTTTAATTTGAAAGTGGTAGTGGGGTGGTAGATGTCTAGTCTCCCTTATGGCTCTAATCTGGTAGTGGTAGTGGGGTGGTAGATGTATAGTCTCCCTTATGGCTCTAACCTGATAGTGGTAGTGGGGTGGAAGATGTCTAGTCTCCCTTATGGCTCTAATCTGGTATTGGTAGTGGGTTGGTAGATTTCTAGTATCCCTTATGGCTCTAATCTGATAGTGGTAGTGGGGTGGTAGATGTCTAGTCTCCCTTATGGCTCTAATCTGATAGTGGTATTGGGGTGGTAGATGTCTAGTCTCCCTTATGGCTCTAATCTGGTAGTGGCAGTGGGGTGGTAGATGTCTAGTCTCCCTTATGGCTCTAATCTGATAGTGTTAGTCGGGTGGTAGATGTCTAGTCTCCCTAATGGCTCTAATTTGATAGTGGTAGTGGGGTGGTAGATGTCTAGTCTCCCTTATGGCTCTAATCTGATAGTGGTAGTGGGGTGGTAGATGTCTAGTCTCCCTTATGGCTCTAATCTGATAGTGGTAGTGGGGTGGTAGATGTCTAGTCTCCCTTATGGCTCTAATCTGATAGTGGGGTGGTAAATGTCTAGTCTCCCTTATGGCTCTAATCTGATAGTGGTAATGGGGTGGTAGATGTCTATTCTCCTTTATGGCTCTAATCTGGTATTGGTAGTGGGTTGGTTGATGTCTAGTCTCCCTTATGGCTCTAATCTGATAGTGGTAGTGGGGTGGTAGATGTCTAGTCTCCCTTATGGCTCTAATCTGGTAGTGGTAGTGGGGTGGTAGATGTCTAGTCTTCCTTATGGCTCTAATCTGATAGTGGTAGGGGGGTGGTAGATGTCTAGTCTCCCTTATGGCTCTAATCTGATAGTGGTAGTGGGGTGGCAGATGTCTAGTCTCCCTTATGGCTCTAATCTGATAGTGGTAGTGGGGTGGTAGATGTCTAGTCTCCCTTATGGCTCTAATCTGATAGTGGTAGTGGGGTGGTAGATGTCTAGTCTCCCTTATGGCTCTAATCTGATAGTGGTAGTGGGGTGGTAGATGTCTAGTCTCCCTTATGGCTCTAATCTGATAGTGCTAGTGGGGTGGTAGATGTCTAGGCTCCCTTATGGCTCTAATCTGATAGTGGTAGTGGGGTGGTAGATGTCTAGTCTCCCTTATGGCTCTAATCTGGTAGTGGTAGTGGGGTGGTAGATGTCTAGTCTCCATTATGGCTCTAATCTGATAGTGGTAGGGGGGTGGTAGATGTCTAGTCTCCCTTATGGCTCTAATCTGATAGTAGTAGTGGGGTGGCAGATGTCTAGTCTCCCTTATGGCTCTAATCTGATAGTGGTAGGGGGGTGGTAGATATCTAGTCTCCCTTATGGCTCTAATCTGATAGTTGTAGTGGGGTGGTAGATGTCTAGTCTCCCTTATGGCTCTAATCTGATAGTGGGGTGGTAGATGTCTAGTCTCCCTTATGGCTCTAATCTGATAGTGGTAATGGGGTGGTAGATGTCTAGTCTCCCTTATGGCTCTAACCTTATAGTGGTAGTTGGGTGGTAGATGTCTAGTCTCCCTTATGGCTCTAATCTGATAGTGGTAGGGGGGTGGTAGATGTCTAGTCTCCCTTATGGCTCTAATCTGATAGTGGTAGTCGGGTGGTAGATGTCTAGTCTCCCTTATGGCTCTAATCTGATAGTGGTAGTGGGGTGGTAGATGTCTAGTCTCCCTTATGGCTCTAATCTGATAGTGGTAGTGGGGTGTTAGATGTCTAGTCTCCCTTATGGCTCTAATCTGATAGTGGTAGTGGGGTGGTAGATGTCTAGTCTCCCTTATGGCTCTAATCTGGTAGTGGTAGTGGGGTGGTAGATGTCTAGTTTCCCTTATGGCTCTAATCTGATAGTGGTAGGGGGGTGGTAGAAGTCTAGTCTCCCTTATGGCTCTAATCTGATAGTGGGGTGGTAGATGTCTATTCTCCCTTATGGCTCTAATCTGATAGTGGTATTGGGGTGGTAGATGTCTAGTCTCCCTTATGGCTCTAATCTGGTAGTGGTAGTGGGGTGGTAGATGTCTAGTCTCCCTTATGGCTCTAATCTGGTAGTGGTAGTGGGGTGGTAGATGTCTAGTCGCCCTTATGGCTCTAATCTGATAGTGGTAGTGGGGTGGTAGATGTCTAGTCTCCCTTATGGCTTTAATTTGATAGTGGTAGTGGGGTGGTAGATGTCTAGTCTCCCTTATGGCTCTAATCTGGTAGTGGTAGTGGGGTGGTAGATGTACAGTCTCCCTTATGGCTCTAATCTGATAGTGGTAGTGGGGTGGTAGATGTCTAGTCTCCCTTATGGCTCTAATCTGGTAGTGGTAGTGGGGTGGTAGATGTCTAGTCTCCCTTATGGCTGTAATCTGATAGTGGGGTGGTAGATGTCTAGTCTCCCTTATGGCTCTAATCTGATAGTGGTAGTGGGGTGGTAGATGTCTAGGCTCCCTTATGGCTTTAATTTGATAGTGGTAGTGGGGTGGTAGATGTCTAGTCTCCCTTATGGCTCTAATCTGGTAGTGGTAGTGGGGTGGTAGATGTATAGTCTCCCTTATGGCTCTAACCTGATAGTGGTAGTGGGGTGGAAGATGTCTAGTCTCCCTTATGGCTCTAATCTGGTATTGGTAGTGGGTTGGTAGATTTCTAGTATCCCTTATGGCTCTAATCTGATAGTGGTAGTGGGGTGGTAGATGTCTAGTCTCCCTTATGGCTCTAATCTGATAGTGGTAGTGGGGTGGTAGATGTCTAGTCTCCCTTATGGCTCTAATCTGATCGTGGTAGGGGGGTGGTAGATGTCTAGTCTCCCTTATGGCTCTAATCTGATCGTGGTAGGGGGGTGGTAGATGTCTAGTCTCCCTTATGGCTCTAATCTGATAGTGGGTGGTAGATGTCTAGTCTCCCTTATGGCTCTAATCTGATAGTGCTAGTGGGGTGGTAGATGTCTAGGCTCCCTTATGGCTCTAATCTGATAGTGGTAGTGGGGTGGTAGATGTCTAGTCTCCCTTATGGCTCTAATCTGGTAGTGGTAGTGGGGTGGTAGATGTCTAGTCTCCATTATGGCTCTAATCTGATAGTGGTAGGGGGGTGGTAGATGTCTAGTCTCCCTTATGGCTCTAATCTGATAGTGGTAGTGGGGTGGCAGATGTCTAGTCTCCCTTATGGCTCTAATCTGATAGTGGTAGGGGGGTGGTAGATGTCTAGTCTCCCTTATGGCTCTAATCTGATAGTGGTAGTGGGGTGGTAGATGTCTAGTCTCCCTTATGGCTCTAATCTGATAGTGGGGTGGTAGATGTCTAGTCTCCCTTATGGCTCTAATCTGATAGTGGTAGTGGGGTGGTAGATGTCTAGTCTCCCTTATGGCTCTAACCTGATAGTGGTAATGGGGTGGTAGATGTCTAGTCTCCCTTATGGCTCTAACCTGATAGTGGTAGTTGGGTGGTAGATGTCTAGTCTCCCTTATGGCTCTAATCTGGTATTGGTAGTGGGTTGGTAGATGTCTAGTCTCCCTTATGGCTCTAATCTGGTAGTGGTAGTGGGGTGGTAGATGTCTAGTCTCCCTTATGGCTCTAATCTGGTAGTGGTAGTGGGGTGGTAGATGTCTAGTCGCCCTTATGGCTCTAATCTGATAGTGGTAGTGGGGTGGTAGATGTCTAGTCTCCCTTATGGCTTTAATTTGATATTGGTAGTGGGGTGGTAGATGTCTAGTCTCCCTTATGGCTCTAATCTGGTAGTGGTAGTGGGGTGGTAGATGTACAGTCTCCCTTATGGCTCTAACCTGATAGTGGTAGTGGGGTGGTAGATGTCTAGTCTCCCTTATGGCTCTAATCTGGTAGTGGTTGTGGGGTGGTAGATGTCTAGTCTCCCTTATGGCTGTAATCTGATAGTGGGATGGTAGATGTCTAGTCTCCCTTATGGCTCTAATCTGATAGTGGTAGTGGGGTGGTAGATGTCTAGGCTCCCTTATGGCTTTAATCTGATAGTGGTAGTGGGGTGGTAGATGTCTAGTCTCCCTTATGGCTCTAATCTGGTAGTGGTAGTGGGGTGGTAGATGTCTAGTCTCCCTTATGGCTCTAATCTGATAGTGGTAGTGGGGTGGTAGATGTCTAGTCTCCCTTATGGCTCTAATCTGATAGTGGTAGTGGGGTGGTAGATGTCTAGTCTCCCTTATTGCTCTAATCTGATAGTGGGTGGTAGATGTCTAGTCTCCCTTATGGCTCTAATCTGATAGTGGTATTGGGGTGGTAGATGTCTAGTCTCCCTTATGGCTCTAATCTTGTAGTGGCAGTGGGGTGGTAGATGTCTAGTCTCCCTTATGGCTCTAATCTGATAGTGGTAGTCGGGTGGTAGATGTCTAGTCTCCCTTATGGCTCTAATCTGGTAGTGGTAGTGGGGTGGTAGATGTCTAGTCTCCCTTATGGCTCTAATCTGATAGTGGTATTGGGGTGGTAGATGTCTAGTCTCCCTTATGGCTCTAATCTGGTAGTGGCAGTGGGGTGGTAGATGTCTAGTCTCCCTTATGGCTCTAATCTGATAGTGGTAGTGGGGTGGTAGATGTCTAGTCTCCCTTATGGCTCTAATCTGATAGTGGTAGTCGGGTGGTAGATGTCTAGTCTCCCTTATGGCTCTAATCTGATAGTGGTAGTGGGGTGGTAGATGTCTAGTCTCCCTTATGGCTCTAATCTGATAGTGGTAGTGGGGTGTTAGATGTCTAGTCTCCCTTATGGCTCTGATCTGATAGTGGTAGTGGGGTGGTAGATGTCTAGTCTCCCTTATGGCTCTAATCTGGTAGTGGTAGTGGGGTGGTAGATGTCTAGTTTCCCTTATGGCTCTAATCTGATAGTGGTAGGGGGGTGGTAGAAGTCTAGTCTCCCTTATGGCTCTAATCTGATAGTGGGGTGGTAGATGTCTATTCTCCCTTATGGCTCTAATCTGATAGTGGTATTGGGGTGGTAGATGCCTAGTGTCCCTTATGGCTCTAATCTGGTAGTGGTAGTGGGGTGGTAGATGTCTAGTCTCCCTTATGGCTCTAATCTGGTAGTGGTAGTGGGGTGGTAGATGTCTAGTCGCCCTTATGGCTCTAATCTGATAGTGGTAGTGGGGTGGTAGATGTCTAGTCTCCCTTATGGCTTTAATTTGATAGTGGTAGTGGGGTGGTAGATGTCTAGGCTCCCTTATGGCTCTAATCTGGTAGTGGTAGTGGGGTGGTAGATGTACAGTCTCCCTTATGGCTCTAACCTGATAGTGGTAGTGGGGTGGTAGATGTCTAGTCTCCCTTATGGCTGTAATCTGATAGTGGGGTGGTAGATGTCTAGTCTCCCTTATGGCTCTAATCTGATAGTGGTAGTGGGGTGGTAGATGTCTAGGCTCCCTTATGGCTTTAATTTGAAAGTGGTAGTGGGGTGGTAGATGTCTAGTCTCCCTTATGGCTCTAATCTGGTAGTGGTAGTGGGGTGGTAGATGTATAGTCTCCCTTATGGCTCTAACCTGATAGTGGTAGTGGGGTGGAAGATGTCTAGTCTCCCTTATGGCTCTAATCTGGTATTGGTAGTGGGTTGGTAGATTTCTAGTATCCCTTATGGCTCTAATCTGATAGTGGTAGTGGGGTGGTAGATGTCTAGTCTCCCTTATGGCTCTAATCTGATAGTGGTATTGGGGTGGTAGATGTCTAGTCTCCCTTATGGCTCTAATCTGGTAGTGGCAGTGGGGTGGTAGATGTCTAGTCTCCCTTATGGCTCTAATCTGATAGTGTTAGTCGGGTGGTAGATGTCTAGTCTCCCTTATGGCTCTAATTTGATAGTGGTAGTGGGGTGGTAGATGTCTAGTCTCCCTTATGGCTCTAATCTGGTAGTGGCAGTGGGGTGGTAGATGTCTAGTCTCCCTTATGGCTCCTATCTGATAGTGGTAGTGGGGTGGTAGATGTCTAGTCTCCCTCATGGCTCTAATCTGATAGTGGTAGTGGGGTGGTAGATGTCTAGTCTCCCTTATGGCTCTAATCTGATAGTGGTAGTGGGGTGGTAGATGTCTAGTCTCCCTTATGGCTCTAATCTGATAGTGGTAGTGGGGTGGTAGATGTCTAGTCTCCCTTATGGCTCTAATCTGATAGTGGTAGTGGGGTGGTAGATGTCTAGTCTCCCTTATGGCTCTAATCTGATAGTGGTAGTGGGGTGGTAGATGTCTAGTCTCCCTTTTGGCTCTAATCTGGTAGTGGGGTGTTAGATGTCTAGGCTCCCTTATGGCTCTAATCTGGTAGTGGTAGTGGGGTGGTAGATGTCTAGTTTCCCTTATGGCTCTAATCTGATAGTGGTAGGGGGGTGGTAGAAGTCTAGTCTCCCTTATGGCTCTAATCTGATAGTGGTAGTGGGGTGGTAGATGTCTAGTCTCCCTTATGGCTCTAATCTGATAGTGGTAGTGGGGTGGTAGATGTCTAGTCTCCCTTATGGCTCTAATCTGGTAGTGGTAGTGGGGTGGTAGATGTACAGTCTCCCTTATGGCTCTAACCTGATAGTGGTAGTGGGGTGGTAGATGTCTAGTCTCCCTTATGGCTCTAATCTGGTAGTGGTTGTGGGGTGGTAGATGTCTAGTCTCCCTTATGGCTGTAATCTGATAGTGGGGATGGTAGATGTCTAGTCTCCCTTATGGCTCTAATCTGATAGTGGTAGTGGGGTGGTAGATGTCTAGGCTCCCTTATGGCTTTAATCTGATAGTGGTAGTGGGGTGGTAGATGTCTAGTCTCCCTTATGGCTCTAATCTGGTAGTGGTAGTGGGGTGGCAGATGTCTAGTCTCCCTTATGGCTCTAATCTGATAGTGGTAGTGGGGTGGTAGATGTCTAGTCTCCCTTATGGCTCTAATCTGATAGTGGTAGTGGGGTGGTAGATGTCTAGTCTCCCTTATTGCTCTAATCTGATAGTGGGTGGTAGATGTCTAGTCTCCCTTATGGCTCTAATCTGATAGTGGTATTGGGGTGGTAGATGTCTAGTCTCCCTTATGGCTCTAATCTTGTAGTGGTAGTGGGGTGGTAGATGTACAGTCTCCCTTATGGCTCTAACCTGATAGTGGTAGTGGGGTGGTAGATGTCTAGTCTCCCTTATGGCTCTAATCTGGTAGTGGTTGTAGATGTCTAGTCTCCATTATGGCTGTAATCTGATAGTGGGGTGGTAGATGTCTAGTCTCCCTTATGGCTCTAATCTGATAGTGGTAGTGGGGTGGTAGATGTCTAGTCTCCCTTATTGCTCTAATCTGATAGTGGGTGGTAGATGTCTAGTCTCCCTTATGGCTCTAATCTGATAGTGGTATTGGGGTGGTAGATGTCTAGTCTCCCTTATGGCTCTAATCTTGTAGTGGCAGTGGGGTGGTAGATGTCTAGTCTCCCTTATGGCTCTAATCTGATAGTGGTAGTGGGGTGGTAGATGTCTAGTCTCCCTTATGGCTCTAATCTGGTAGTGGTAGTGGGGTGGTAGATGTCTAGTCTCCCTTATGGCTCTAATCTGATAGTGGTATTGGGGTGGTAGATGTCTAGTCTCCCTTATGGCTCTAATCTGGTAGTGGCAGTGGGGTGGTAGATGTCTAGTCTCCCTTATGGCTCTAATCTGATAGTGGTAGTGGGGTGGTAGATGTCTAGTCTCCCTTATGGCTCTAATCTGATAGTGGTAGTCGGGTGGTAGATGTCTAGTATACCTTATGGCTCTAATCTGATAGTGGTAGTGGGGTGGTAGATGTCTAGTCTCCCTTATGGCTCTAATCTGATAGTGGTATTGGGGTGGTAGATGCCTAGTGTTCCTTATGGCTCTAATCTGGTAGTGGTAGTGGGTTGGTAGAAGTCTAGTCTCCCTTATGGCTCTAATCTGGTAGTGGTAGTGGGGTGGTAGATGTCTAGTCGCCCTTATGGCTCTAATCTGATAGTGGTAGTGGGGTGGTAGATGTCTAGTCTCCCTTATGGCTTTAATTTGATAGTGGTAGTGGGGTGGTAGATGTCTAGTCTCCCTTATCGCTCTAATCTGGTAGTGGTAGTGGGGTGGTAGATGTACAGTCTCCCTTATGGCTCTAACCTGATTGTGGTAGTGGGGTGGTAGATGTCTAGTCTCCCTTATGGCTCTAATCTGGTAGTGGTAGTGGGGTGGTAGATGTCTAGTCTCCATTATGGCTGTAATCTGATAGTGGGGTGGTAGATGTCTAGTCTCCCTTATGGCTCTAATCTGGTAGTGGTAGTGGCATGGTAGATGTCTAGGCTCCCTTATGGCTTTAATTTGATAGTGGTAGTGGGGTGGGGTGGTAGATGTCTAGTCTCCCTTATGGCTCTAATCTGGTAGTGGTAGTGGGGTGGTAGATGTATAGTCTCCCTTATGGCTCTAACCTGATAGTGGTAGTGGGGTGGAAGATGTCTAGTCTCCCTTATGGCTCTAATCTGGTATTGGTAGTGGGTTGGTAGATTTCTAGTATCCCTTATGGCTCTAATCTGATAGTGGTAGTGGGGTGGTAGATGTCTAGTCTCCCTTATGGCTCTAATCTGATAGTGGTATTGGGGTGGTAGATGTCTAGTCTCCCTTATGGCTCTAATCTGGTAGTGGCAGTGGGGTGGTAGATGTCTAGTCTCCCTTATGGCTCTAATCTGATAGTGTTAGTCGGGTGGTAGATGTCTAGTCTCCCTTATGGCTCTAATCTGGTAGTGGCAGTGGGGTGGTAGATGTCTAGTCTCCCTTATGGCTCTAATCTGATAGTGTTAGTCGGGTGGTAGATGTCTAGTCTCCCTTATGGCTCTAATTTGATAGTGGTAGTGGGGTGGTAGATGTCTAGTCTCCCTTATGGCTCTAATCTGGTAGTGGCAGTGGGGTGGTAGATGTCTAGTCTCCCTTATGGCTCCTATCTGATAGTGGTAGTGGGGTGGTAGATGTCTAGTCTCCCTCATGGCTCTAATCTGATAGTGGTAGTGGGGTGGTAGATGTCTAGTCTCCCTTATGGCTCTAATCTGATAGTGGTAGTGGGGTGGTAGATGTCTAGTCTCCCTTATGGCTCTAATCTGATAGTGGTAGTGGGGTGGTAGATGTCTAGTCTCCCTTATGGCTCTAATCTGATAGTGGTAGTGGGGTGGTAGATGTCTAGTCTCCCTTATGGCTCTAATCTGATAGTGGTAGTGGGGTGGTAGATGTCTAGTCTCCCTTTTGGCTCTAATCTGGTAGTGGGGTGTTAGATGTCTAGGCTCCCTTATGGCTCTAATCTGGTAGTGGTAGTGGGGTGGTAGATGTCTAGTTTCCCTTATGGCTCTAATCTGATAGTGGTAGGGGGGTGGTAGAAGTCTAGTCTCCCTTATGGCTCTAATCTGATAGTGGTAGTGGGGTGGTAGATGTCTAGTCTCCCTTATGGCTCTAATCTGATAGTGGTAGTGGGGTGGTAGATGTCTAGTCTCCCTTATGGCTCTAATCTGGTAGTGGTAGTGGGGTGGTAGATGTACAGTCTCCCTTATGGCTCTAACCTGATAGTGGTAGTGGGGTGGTAGATGTCTAGTCTCCCTTATGGCTCTAATCTGGTAGTGGTTGTGGGGTGGTAGATGTCTAGTCTCCCTTATGGCTGTAATCTGATAGTGGGGATGGTAGATGTCTAGTCTCCCTTATGGCTCTAATCTGATAGTGGTAGTGGGGTGGTAGATGTCTAGGCTCCCTTATGGCTTTAATCTGATAGTGGTAGTGGGGTGGTAGATGTCTAGTCTCCCTTATGGCTCTAATCTGGTAGTGGTAGTGGGGTGGCAGATGTCTAGTCTCCCTTATGGCTCTAATCTGATAGTGGTAGTGGGGTGGTAGATGTCTAGTCTCCCTTATGGCTCTAATCTGATAGTGGTAGTGGGGTGGTAGATGTCTAGTCTCCCTTATTGCTCTAATCTGATAGTGGGTGGTAGATGTCTAGTCTCCCTTATGGCTCTAATCTGATAGTGGTATTGGGGTGGTAGATGTCTAGTCTCCCTTATGGCTCTAATCTTGTAGTGGTAGTGGGGTGGTAGATGTACAGTCTCCCTTATGGCTCTAACCTGATAGTGGTAGTGGGGTGGTAGATGTCTAGTCTCCCTTATGGCTCTAATCTGGTAGTGGTTGTGGGGTGGTAGATGTCTAGTCTCCATTATGGCTGTAATCTGATAGTGGGGTGGTAGATGTCTAGTCTCCCTTATGGCTCTAATCTGATAGTGGTAGTGGGGTGGTAGATGTCTAGACTCCCTTATTGCTCTAATCTGATAGTGGGTGGTAGATGTCTAGTCTCCCTTATGGCTCTAATCTGATAGTGGTATTGGGGTGGTAGATGTCTAGTCTCCCTTATGGCTCTAATCTTGTAGTGGCAGTGGGGTGGTAGATGTCTAGTCTCCCTTATGGCTCTAATCTGATAGTGGTAGTCGGGTGGTAGATGTCTAGTCTCCCTTATGGCTCTAATCTGGTAGTGGTAGTGGGGTGGTAGATGTCTAGTCTCCCTTATGGCTCTAATCTGATAGTGGTATTGGGGTGGTAGATGTCTAGTCTCCCTTATGGCTCTAATCTGGTAGTGGCAGTGGGGTGGTAGATGTCTAGTCTCCCTTATGGCTCTAATCTGATAGTGGTAGTGGGGTGGTAGATGTCTAGTCTCCCTTATGGCTCTAATCTGATAGTGGTAGTCGGGTGGTAGATGTCTAGTATACCTTATGGCTCTAATCTGATAGTGGTAGTGGGGTGGTAGATGTCTAGTCTCCCTTATGGCTCTAATCTGATAGTGGTATTGGGGTGGTAGATGCCTAGTGTTCCTTATGGCTCTAATCTGGTAGTGGTAGTGGGTTGGTAGAAGTCTAGTCTCCCTTATGGCTCTAATCTGGTAGTGGTAGTGGGGTGGTAGATGTCTAGTCGCCCTTATGGCTCTAATCTGATAGTGGTAGTGGGGTGGTAGATGTCTAGTCTCCCTTATGGCTTTAATTTGATAGTGGTAGTGGGGTGGTAGATGTCTAGTCTCCCTTATCGCTCTAATCTGGTAGTGGTAGTGGGGTGGTAGATGTACAGTCTCCCTTATGGCTCTAACCTGATTGTGGTAGTGGGGTGGTAGATGTCTAGTCTCCCTTATGGCTCTAATCTGGTAGTGGTAGTGGGGTGGTAGATGTCTAGTCTCCCTTATGGCTGTAATCTGATAGTGGGGTGGTAGATGTCTAGTCTCCCTTATGGCTCTAATCTGGTAGTGGTAGTGGGGTGGTAGATGTCTAGGCTCCCTTATGGCTTTAATTTGATAGTGGTAGTGGGGTGGGGTGGTAGATGTCTAGTCTCCCTTATGGCTCTAATCTGGTAGTGGTAGTGGGGTGGTAGATGTATAGTCTCCCTTATGGCTCTAACCTGATAGTGGTAGTGGGGTGGAAGATGTCTAGTCTCCCTTATGGCTCTAATCTGGTATTGGTAGTGGGTTGGTAGATTTCTAGTATCCCTTATGGCTCTAATCTGATAGTGGTAGTGGGGTGGTAGATGTCTAGTCTCCCTTATGGCTCTAATCTGATAGTGGTATTGGGGTGGTAGATGTCTAGTCTCCCTTATGGCTCTAATCTGGTAGTGGCAGTGGGGTGGTAGATGTCTAGTCTCCCTTATGGCTCTAATCTGATAGTGTTAGTCGGGTGGTAGATGTCTAGTCTCCCTTATGGCTCTAATTTGATAGTGGTAGTGGGGTGGTAGATGTCTAGTCTCCCTTATGGCTCTAATCTGGTAGTGGCAGTGGGGTGGTAGATGTCTAGTCTCCCTTATGGCTCCTATCTGATAGTGGTAGTGGGGTGGTAGATGTCTAGTCTCCCTTATGGCTCTAATCTGATAGTGGTAGTGGGGTGGTAGATGTCTAGTCTCCCTTATGGCTCTAATCTGATAGTGGTAGTGGGGTGGTAGATGTCTAGTCTCCCTTATGGCTCTAATCTGATAGTGGTAGTGGGGTGGTAGATGTCTAGTCTCCCTTATGGCTCTAATCTGATAGTGGTAGTGGGGTGGTAGATGTCTAGTCTCCCTTATGGCTCTAATCTGGTAGTGGGGTGGTAGATGTCTAGTCTCCCCTATGGCTCTAATCTGGTAGTGGTAGTGGGGTGGTAGATGTCTAGTTTCCCTTATGGCTCTAATCTGATAGTGGTAGGGGGGTGGTAGAAGTCTAGTCTCCCTTATGGCTCTAATCTGATAGTGGGGTGGTAGATGTCTAGTTTCCCTTATGGCTCTAATCTGATAGTGGTAGGGGGGTGGTAGAAGTCTAGTCTCCCTTATGGCTCTAATCTGATAGTGGGGTGGTAGATGTCTAGTCTCCCTTATGGCTCTAATTTGATAGTGGTAGTGGGGTGGTAGATGTCTAGTCTCCCTTATGGCTCTAATCTGGTAGTGGCAGTGGGGTGGTAGATGTCTAGTCTCCCTTATGGCTCCTATCTGATAGTGGTAGTGGGGTGGTAGATGTCTAGTCTCCCTTATGGCTCTAATCTGATAGTGGTAGTGGGGTGGTAGATGTCTAGTCTCCCTTATGGCTCTAATCTGATAGTGGTAGTGGGGTGGTAGATGTCTAGTCTCCCTTATGGCTCTAATCTGATAGTGGTAGTGGGGTGGTAGATGTCTAGTCTCCCTTATGGCTCTAATCTGATAGTGGTAGTGGGGTGGTAGATGTCTAGTCTCCCTTATGGCTCTAATCTGGTAGTGGGGTGGTAGATGTCTATTCTCCCTTATGGCTCTAATCTGATAGTGGTATTGGGGTGGTAGATGCCTAGTGTCCCTTATGGCTCTAATCTGGTAGTGGTAGTGGGGTGGTAGATGTCTAGTCTCCCTTATGGCTCTAATCTGGTAGTGGTAGTGGGGTGGTAGATGTCTAGTCGCCCTTATGGCTCTAATCTGATAGTGGTAGTGGGGTGGTAGATGTCTAGTCTCCCTTATGGCTTTAATTTGATAGTGGCAGTGGGGTGGTAGATGTCTAGTCTCCCTTATGGCTCTAATCTGGTACAGGTAGTGGGGTGGTAGATGTACAGTCTCCCTTATGGCTCTAACCTGATAGTGGTAGTGGGGTGGTAGATGTCTAGTCTCCCTTATGGCTCTAATCTGGTAGTGGTAGTGGGGTGGTAGATGTCTAGTCTCCCTTATGGCTGCAATCTGATAGTGGGGTGGTAGATGTCTAGTCTCCCTTATGGCTCTAATCTGATAGTGGTAGTGGGGTGGTAGATGTCTAGGCTCCCTTATGGCTTTAATTTGATAGTGGTAGTGGGGTGGTAGATGTCTAGTCTCCCTTATGGCTCTAATCTGATAGTGGTAGTGGGGTGGTAGATATCTAGGCTCCCTTATGGCTTTAATTTGATAGTGGTAGTGGGGTGGTAGATGTCTAGTCTCCCTTATGGCTCTAATCTGGTAGTGGTAGTGGGGTGGTAGATGTATAGTCTCCCTTATGGCTCTAACCTGATAGTGGTAGTGGGGTGGAAGATGTCTAGTCTCCCTTATGGCTCTAATCTGGTACTGGTAGTGGGTTGGTAGATTTCTAGTATCCCTTATGGCTCTAATCTGATAGTGGTAGTGGGGTGGTAGATGTCTAGTCTCCCTTATGGCTCTAATCTGATAGTGGTATTGGGGTGGTAGATGTCTAGTCTCCCTTATGGCTCTAATCTGGTAGTGGCAGTGGGGTGGTAGATGTCTAGTCTCCCTTATGGCTCTAATCTGATAGTGTTAGTCGGGTGGTAGATGTCTAGTCTCCCTTATGGCTCTAATTTGATAGTGGTAGTGGGGTGGTAGATGTCTGGTCTCCCTTATGGCTCTAATCTGGTAGTGGCAGTGGGGTGGTAGATGTCTAGTCTCCCTTATGGCTCCTATCTGATAGTGGTAGTGGGGTGGTAGATGTCTAGTCTCCCTTATGGCTCTAATCTGATAGTGGTAGTGGGGTGGTAGATGTCTAGTCTGCCTTATGGCTCTAATCTGATAGCGGTAGTGGGGTGGTAGATGTCTAGTCTCCCTTATGGCTCTAATCTGATAGTGGTAGTGGGGTGGTGATGTCTAGTCTCCCTTATGGCTCTAATCTGATAGCGGTAGTGGGGTGGTAGATGTCTAGTCTCCCTTATGGCTCTAATCTGATAGTGGTAGTGGGGTGGTAGATGTCTAGTCTCCCTTATGGCTCTAATCTGGTAGTGGTAGTGGGGTGGTAGATGTCTAGTCTCCCTTATGGCTCTAATCTGGTAGTGGTAGTGGGGTGGTAGATGTCTAGTCTCCCTTATGGCTGTAATCTGATAGTGGGGTGGTAGATGTCTAGTCTCCCTTATGGCTCTAATCTGATAGTGGTAGTGGGGTGGTAGATGTCTAGTCTCCCTTATGGCTTTAATTTGATAGTGGTAGTGGGGTGGTAGATGTCTAGTCTCCCTTATGGCTCTAATCTGGTAGTGGTAGTGGGGTGGTAGATGTATAGTCTCCCTTATGGCTCTAACCTGATAGTGGTAGTGGGGTGGTAGATGTCTAGTCTCCCTTATGGCTCTAATCTGGTATTGGTAGTGGGTTGGTAGATGTCTAGTCTCCCTTATGGCTCTAATCTGATAGTGGTAGTGGGGTGGTAGATGTCTTGTCTCCCTTATGGCTCTTATCTGATAGTGGTAGTGGGGTGGTAGATGTCTAGTCTCCCTTATGGCTCTAATCTGATAGTGGTAGTGGGGTGGTAGATGTCTAGTCTCCCTTATGGCTCTAATCTGATAGTGGTAGTGGGGTGGTAGATGTCTAGTCTCCCTTATGGCTCTAATCTGATAGTGGGGTGGTAGATGTCTAGTCTCCCTTATGGCTCTAATCTGATAGTGTTAGTCGGGTGGTAGATGTCTAGTCTCCCTTATGGCTCTAATTTGATAGTGGTAGTGGGGTGGTAGATGTCTAGTCTCCCTTATGGCTCTAATCTGGTAGTGGCAGTGGGGTGGTAGATGTCTAGTCTCCCTTATGGCTCCTATCTGATAGTGGTAGTGGGGTGGTAGATGTCTAGTCTCCCTTATGGCTCTAATCTGATAGTGGTAGTGGGGTGGTAGATGTCTAGTCTCCCTTATGGCTCTAATCTGATAGTGGTAGTGGGGTGGTAGATGTCTAGTCTCCCTTATGGCTCTAATCTGATAGTGGTAGTGGGGTGGTAGATGTCTAGTCTCCCTTATGGCTCTAATCTGATAGTGGTAGTGGGGTGGTAGATGTCTAGTCTCCCTTATGGCTCTAATCTGATAGTGGTAGTGGGGTGGTAGATGTCTAGTCTCCCTTATGGCTCTAATCTGGTAGTGGTAGTGGGGTGGTAGATGTCTAGTCTCCCTTGTGGCTCTAATCTGGTAGTGGTAGTGGGGTGGTAGATGTCTAGTCTCCCTTATGGCTGTAATCTGATAGTGGGGTGGTAGATGTCTAGTCTCCCTTATGGCTCTAATCTGATAGTGGTAGTGGGGTGGTAGATGTCTAGTCTCCCTTACGGCTTTAATTTGATAGTGGTAGTGGGGTGGTAGATGTCTAGTCTCCCTTATGGCTCTAATCTGGTAGTGGTAGTGGGGTGGTAGATGTCTAGTCTCCCTTATGGCTCTAACCTGATAGTGGTAGTGGGGTGGTAGATGTCTAGTCTCCCTTATGGCTCTAATCTGATAGTGGTAGTGGGGTGGTAGATGTCTAGTCTCCCTTATGGCTCTAATCTGATAGTGGTAGTGGGGTGGTAGATGTCTAGTCTCCCTTATGGCTCTAATCTGATAGTGGGGTGGTAGATGTCTAGTCTCCCTTATGGCTCTAATCTGGTAGTTGTAGTGGGGTGGTAGATGTCTAGTCTCCCTTATGGCTCTAATCTGATAGTGGTAGGGGGGTGGTAGATGTCTAGTCTCCCTTATGGCTCTAATCTGATAGTGGTAGTGGGGTGGTAGATGTCTAGTCTCCCTTATGGCTCTAATCTGATAGTGGGGTGGTAGATGTCTAGTCTCCCTTATGGCTCTAATCTGATAGTGGGGTGGTAGATGTCTAGTCTCCCTTATGGCTCTAATCTGGTAGTGGTAGTGGGGTGGTAGATGTCTAGGCTCCCTTATGGCTTTAATTTGATAGTGGTAGTGGGGTGGTAGATGTCTAGTCTCCCTTATGGCTCTAATCTGGTAGTGGTAGTGGGGTGGTAGATGTATAGTTTCTCTTATGGCTCTAACCTGATAGTGGTAGTGGGGTGGAAGATGTCTAGTCTCCCTTATGGCTCTAATCTGGTATTGGTAGTGGGTTGGTAGATTTCTAGTATCCCTTATGGCTCTAATCTGATAGTGGTAGTGGGGTGGTAGATGTCTAGTCTCCCTTATGGCTCTAATCTGATAGTGGTATTGGGGTGGTAGATGTCTAGTCTCCCTTATGGCTCTAATCTGGTAGTGGCAGTGGGGTGGTAGATGTCTAGTCTCCCTTATGGCTCTAATCTGATAGTGTTAGTCGGGTGGTAGATGTCTAGTCTCCCTTATGGCTCTAATTTGATAGTGGTAGTGGGGTGGTAGATGTCTAGTCTCCCTTATGGCTCTAATCTGGTAGTGGCAGTGGGGTGGTAGATGTCTAGTCTCCCTTATGGCTCCTATCTGATAGTGGTAGTGGGGTGGTAGATGTCTAGTCTCCCTTATGGCTCTAATCTGATAGTGGTAGTGGGGTGGTAGATGTCTAGTCTCCCTTATGGCTCTAATCTGATAGTGGTAGTGGGGTGGTAGATGTCTAGTCTCCCTTATGGCTCTAATCTGATAGTGGTAGTGGGGTGGTAGATGTCTAGTCTCCCTTATGGCTCTAATCTGATAGTGGTAGTGGGGTGGTAGATGTCTAGTCTCCCTTATGGCTCTAATCTGGTAGTGGGGTGGTAGATGTCTAGTCTCCCTTATGGCTCTAATCTGGTAGTGGTAGTGGGGTGGTAGATGTCTAGTTTCCCTTATGGCTCTAATCTGATAGTGGTAGGGGGGTGGTAGAAGTCTAGTCTCCCTTATGGCTCTAATCTGATAGTGGGGTGGTAGATGTCTATTCTCCCTTATGGCTCTAATCTGATAGTGGTATTGGGGTGGTAGATGCCTAGTCTCCCTTATGGCTCTAACCTGATAGTGGTAGTGGGGTGGAAGATGTCTAGTCTCCCTTATGGCTCTAATCTGGTATTGGTAGTGGGTTGGTAGATTTCTAGTATCCCTTATGGCTCTAATCTGATAGTGGTAGTGGGGTGGTAGATGTCTAGTCTCCCTTATGGCTCTAATCTGATAGTGGTATTGGGGTGGTAGATGTCTAGTCTCCCTTATGGCTCTAATCTGGTAGTGGCAGTGGGGTGGTAGATGTCTAGTCTCCCTTATGGCTCTAATCTGATAGTGTTAGTCGGGTGGTA
>NW_026601359.1:0-56094 GCF_029448725.1 Salvelinus fontinalis
GTATAGAGAGGGAGAGGAAGGTGAATATACTGTATAGAGAGGAAGAGGAAGGTGAATATACTGTATAGAGAGGAAGAGGAAGGTGAATATACTGTAAAGAGAGGAAGAGGAAGGTGAATATACTCTATAGAGAGGAAGAGGAAGGTGAATATACTGTAGAGAGAGGAAGAGGAAGGTGAATATACTGTATAGAGAGGAAGAGGAAGGGACAGTGAATATACTGTATAGAGGAAGAGGAAGGTGAATATACTGTATAGAGAGGAAGAGGAAGGTGAATATACTGTATAGAGAGGAAGAGGAAGGTGAATATACTGTTGAGAGAGGAAGAGGAAGGTGAATATATTGTATAGAGAGGAAGAGGAAGGTGAATATACTGTATAGAGAGGAAGAGGTAGGTGAATATACTGTATAGAGAGGAAGAGGAAGGTGAATATACTGTATAGAGAGGAAGAGGAAGCTGAATATACTGTATAGAGAGGAAGAGGAAGGTGAATATACTGTATAGAGAGGAAGAGGAAGGTTAATATACTGTATAGAGAGGAAGAGGAAGGTGAATATACTGTAGAGATGGGAAGAGGAAGGTGAATATACTGTATAGAGAGGAAGAGGAAGGTGAATATACTGTATAGAGAGGAAGAGGAAGGTGAATATACTGTATAGAGGGGAAGAGGAAGGTGAATATACTGTAAAGAGAGGAAGAGGAAGGTGAATATACTGTATAGAGAGGAAGAGGAAGGTGAATATACTGTATAGAGAGGAAGAGGAAGGTGGATATACTGTATAGAGAGGAAGAGGAAGGTGAATATACTGTATAGAGAAGAAGAGGAAGGTGAATATACTGTAAAGAGAGGAAGAGGAAGGTGAATATACTGTAGAGGAAGAGGAAGGTGAAAATACTGTATAGAGAGGGAGAGGAAGGTTAATATACTGTATAGAGAGGAAGAGGAAGGTGAATATACTGTATAGAGAGGGAGAGGAAGGTGAATATACTGTATAGAGAGGAAGAGGAAGGTGAATATACTGTAGAGAGAGGAAGAGGAAGGTGAATATACTGTATCGAGAGGAAGAGGAAGGTGAATATACTGTAGAGAGGAAGAGGAAGGTGAATATACTGTAGAGAGAGGAAGAGGAAGGTGAATATACAGTATAGAGAGGAAGAGGAAGATGAATATACTGTAGAGAGAGGAAGAGGAAGGTGAATATACTGTATAGAGAGAAAGAGGAAGGTGAATATACTGTAGAGAGAGGAAGAGGAAGGTGAATATACTGTAGAGAGGAAGAGGAAGGTGTATATACTGTAGAGAGGAAGAGGAAGGTGAATATACTGTATAGAGAGGAAGAGGAAGGTGAATATACTGTATAGAGAGGAAGAGGAAGGTGAATATACTGTATAGAGAGGAAGAGGAAGGTTAATATACTGTATAGAGAGGGAGAGGAAGGTGAATATACTGTATAGAGAGGAAGAGGAAGGTGAATATACTGTATAGAGGGGAAGAGGAAGGTGAATATACTGTAGAGAGAGGAAGAGGAGGGTGAATATACAGTATAGAGAGGAAGAGGAAGGTGAATATACTGTAGAGAGAGGAAGAGGAAGGTGAATATACTGTATAGAGAGAAAGAGGAAGGTGAATATACTGTAGAGAGAGGAAGAGGAAGGTGAATATACTGTAGAGAGGAAGAGGAAGGTGTATATACTGTAGAGAGGAAGAGGAAGGTGAATATACTGTATAGAGAGGAAGAGGAAGGTGAATATACTGTATAGAGAGGAAGAGGAAGGTGAATATACTGTATAGAGAGGAAGAGGAAGGTGAATATACTGTATAGAGAGGGAGAGGAAGGTGAATATACTGTATAGAGAGGAAGAGGAAGGTGAATATACTGTATAGAGGGGAAGAGGAAGGTGAATATACTGTATAGAGAGGAAGAGGAAGGTGAATATACTGTATAGAGAGGAAGAGGAAGGTGAATATACTGTATAGAGAGGAAGAGGAAGGTCAATATACTGTAAAGAGAGGAAGAGGAAGGTGAATATACTGTAGAGAGGAAGAGGAAGGTGAATATACTGTATAGAGAGGAAGAGGAAGAGGAAGGTGAATATACTGTATAGAGAGGAAGAGGAAGGTGAATATACTGTATAGAGAGGAAGAGGAAGGTGAATATACTGTAGAGAGAGGAAGAGGAAGGTGAATATCCTGTAGAGAGAGGAAGAGGAAGGTGAATATACTGTATAGAGAGGAAGAGGAAGGTGAATATACTGTTGAGAGAGGAAGAGGAAGGTGAATATATTGTATAGAGAGGAAGAGGAAGGTGAATATACTGTATAGAGAGGAAGAGGTAGGTGAATATACTGTATAGAGAGGAAGAGGAAGGTGAATATACTGTATAGAGAGGAAGAGGAAGCTGAATATACTGTATAGAGAGGAAGAGGAAGGTGAATATACTGTATAGAGAGGAAGAGGAAGGTTAATATACTGTATAGAGAGGAAGAGGAAGGTGAATATACTGTAGAGATGGGAAGAGGAAGGTGAATATACTGTATAGAGAGGAAGAGGAAGGTGAATATACTGTATAGAGAGGAAGAGGAAGGTGAATATACTGTATAGAGGGGAAGAGGAAGGTGAATATACTGTAAAGAGAGGAAGAGGAAGGTGAATATACTGTATAGAGAGGAAGAGGAAGGTGAATATACTGTATAGAGAGGAAGAGGAAGGTGGATATACTGTATAGAGAGGAAGAGGAAGGTGAATATACTGTATAGAGAAGAAGAGGAAGGTGAATATACTGTAAAGAGAGGAAGAGGAAGGTGAATATACTGTAGAGGAAGAGGAAGGTGAAAATACTGTATAGAGAGGGAGAGGAAGGTTAATATACTGTATAGAGAGGAAGAGGAAGGTGAATATACTGTATAGAGAGGGAGAGGAAGGTGAATATACTGTATAGAGAGGAAGAGGAAGGTGAATATACTGTAGAGAGAGGAAGAGGAAGGTGAATATACTGTATCGAGAGGAAGAGGAAGGTGAATATACTGTAGAGAGGAAGAGGAAGGTGAATATACTGTAGAGAGAGGAAGAGGAAGGTGAATATACAGTATAGAGAGGAAGAGGAAGGTGAATATACTGTAGAGAGAGGAAGAGGAAGGTGAATATACTGTAGAGAGGAAGAGGAAGGTGTATATACTGTAGAGAGGAAGAGGAAGGTGAATATACTGTATAGAGAGGAAGAGGAAGGTGAATATACTGTATAGAGAGGAAGAGGAAGGTGAATATACTGTATAGAGAGGAAGAGGAAGGTTAATATACTGTATAGAGAGGGAGAGGAAGGTGAATATACTGTATAGAGAGGAAGAGGAAGGTGAATATACTGTATAGAGGGGAAGAGGAAGGTGAATATACTGTAGAGAGAGGAAGAGGAAGGTGAATATACAGTATAGAGAGGAAGAGGAAGGTGAATATACTGTAGAGAGAGGAAGAGGAAGGTGAATATACTGTATAGAGAGAAAGAGGAAGGTGAATATACTGTAGAGAGAGGAAGAGGAAGGTGAATATACTGTAGAGAGGAAGAGGAAGGTGTATATACTGTAGAGAGGAAGAGGAAGGTGAATATACTGTATAGAGAGGAAGAGGAAGGTGAATATACTGTATAGAGAGGAAGAGGAAGGTGAATATACTGTATAGAGAGGAAGAGGAAGGTTAATATACTGTATAGAGAGGGAGAGGAAGGTGAATATACTGTATAGAGAGGAAGAGGAAGGTGAATATACTGTATAGAGGGGAAGAGGAAGGTGAATATACTGTATAGAGAGGAAGAGGAAGGTGAATATACTGTATAGAGAGGAAGAGGAAGGTGAATATACTGTATAGAGAGGAAGAGGAAGGTCAATATACTGTAAAGAGAGGAAGAGGAAGGTGAATATACTGTAGAGAGGAAGAGGAAGGTGAATATACTGTATAGAGAGGAAGAGGAAGAGGAAGGTGAATATACTGTATAGAGAGGAAGAGGAAGGTGAATATACTGTATAGAGAGGAAGAGGAAGGTGAATATACTGTAGAGAGAGGAAGAGGAAGGTGAATATACTGTAGAGAGAGGAAGAGGAAGGTGAATATACTGTATAGAGAGGAAGAGGAAGGTGAATATACTGTAGAGAGGAAGAGGAAGGTTAATATACTGTATAGAGAGGCAGAGGAAGGTGAATATACTGTATAGAGAGGAAGAGGAAGGTGAATATACTGTATAGAGAGGAAGAGGAAGGTGAATATACTGTATAGAGAGGAAGAGGAAGGTGACTATACTGTATAGAGGAAGAGGAAGGTGAATATACTGTATAGAGAGGAAGAGGAAGGTGAATATACTGTATAGAGAGGAAGAGGAAGGTGAATATACTGTATAGAGAGGAAGAGGAAGGTGAATATACTGTTGAGAGAGGAAGAGGAAGGTGAATATACTGTATAGAGAGGAAGAGGAAGGTGAATATACTGTATAGAGAGGAAGAGGAAGGTGAATATACTGTATAGAGAGGAAGAGGAAGGTGAATATACTGTATAGAGAGGAAGAGGAAGGTGAATATACTGTATAGAGAGGAAGAGGAAGGTGAATATACTGTATAGAGAGGAAGAAGGTGAATATACTGTATAGAGAGGAAGAGGAAGGTGAATATACTGTATAGAGAGGAAGAGGAAGGTAATATACTGTATAGAGAGGAAGAGGAAGGTGAATATACTGTATAGAGGGGAAGAGGAAGGTGAATATACTGTAAAGAGAGGAAGAGGAAGGTGAATATACTGTATAGAGAGGAAGAGGAAGGTGAATATACTGTATAGAGAGGAAGAGGAAGGTGGATATACTGTATAGAGAGGAAGAGGAAGGTGAATATACTGTATAGAGAGGAAGAGGAAGGTGAATATACTGTAAAGAGAGGAAGAGGAAGGTGAATATACTGTAGAGGAAGAGGAAGGTGAATATACTGTATAGAGAGGGAGAGGAAGGTTAATATACTGTATAGAGAGGTAGAGGAAGGTGAATATACTGTATAGAGAGGGAGAGGAAGGTAAATATACTGTATAGAGAGGAAGAGGAAGGTGAATATACTGTAGAGAGAGGAAGAGGAAGGTGAATATACTGTATCGAGAGGAAGAGGAAGGTGAATATACTGTAGAGAGGAAGAGGAAGGTGAATATACTGTAGAGAGAGGAAGAGGAAGGTGAATATACTGTATACAGAGGAAGAGGAAGGTGAATATACTGTATAGAGAGAAAGAGGAAGGTGAATATACTGTAGAGAGAGGAAGAGGAAGGCTGAATATACTGTAGAGAGGAAGAGGAAGGTGAATATACTGTGGAGAGGAAGAGGAAGGTGAATATACTGTATAGAGAGGAAGAGGAAGGTGAATAAACTGTATAGAGAGGAAGAGGAAGGTGAATATACTGTATAGAGAGGAAGAGGAAGAGGTACAGTGAGACAGGAATGGAAAGAGAAAGAATGAGAAAGTGAGAGAAATACATGCAAATACAGGGTGGGAGAGAGAAACAGGAAGTGAACAAGAGATGGAAAGGGAGCGAGAAAGAGAAAGTGAATGATTGGTAGAGAAGGAGCATCAGTATGGTTTCTCTCTGTCCCTCTATAATGTATAGAGAGAAAGAGAAAGTGAATGATTGTAGAGAAGGAGCATCAGTATGGTGTCTCTGTCCCTCTATATTGTATAGAGAGGAAGGGAAAGTGAATGATTGGTAGAGAAGGAGCATCAGTATGGTTTCTCTCTGTCCCTCTATACTGTATAGAGAGGAAGAGGAAGGGAAAGTGAATGATTGGTAGAGAAGGAGCATCAGTATGGTTTCTCTCTGTCCCTCCAGGAGGACAGAGACATTGATTCATGATTATTATCATCTTCAGACTGAATTAAGGCAGCGCTGATCTTTAGCAGATGTAATTTAAAGGATGTAAATGACTTCTCACTCAGAGTGCCAGTATTTCATTCCGGGGAAAAGCATGACTGTGTAGCCTGTGTGTGCACATCATCAACCTCAACATAGTCATTATAGAGAAGGTGAATACGGAAACAAAATGAACGTTTGCAGTGAATCTCTGGTAGTTCAGTTGGTCGTGTGTTTCTTGGTTCTAACAGAACATGTTTGTGTTTTACGTAAAAGCAATGAACAAAGGGGTTCCTACAAGACTCACACAACACTACAGAACCACAGAGGACAGGGGTCCTCGTCTGGCTCGGTCGGTAGAGCGTGGCACTTGAAACGCCAGGGTTGTGGGTTCGATTTCCACGGGGGGGACCAGTACGGAAAAACATACAAAAATGTATCCACTCACTACTGTAAGTCTCTCTGGATAAGAGTCTGCTAAATGACTTCCTACTGTAAGTCTCTCTGGATAAGAGAGTCTGCTAAATGACTCACTACTGTAAGTCTCTCTGGATAAGAGAGTCTGCTAAATGACTCACTACTGTAAGTCTCTCTGGATAAGAGAGTCTGCTAAATGACTCACTATTGTAAGTCTCTCTGGATAAGAGAGTCTGCTAAATGACTCACTACTGTAAGTCTCTCTGGATAAGAGAGTCTGCTAACTGACTCACTACTGTAAGTCTCTCTGGATAAGAGAGTCTGCTAAATGACTCACTATTGTAAGTCTCTCTGGATAAGAGCGTCTGCTAAATGACTCACTACTGTAAGTCTCTCTGGATAAGAGAGTCTGCTAAATGACTCACTACTGTAAGTCTCTCTGGATAAGAGCCTCTGGTAAATGACTCACACGTAAATGTTGTACTCTCACACATAAACCACCAGACGGAAGACGTTATATTAAATATGATCAGCGAGAACATTCTCTCTTTATTTGTATCTTTTTAGAAAAACAAGTGTTTTGTTTTATTTTTTTTTGTAATTGTCTTGTGTTAACATTTTCAGAATTCTGTACAGGATAAAAAGAAATAATCACGGCTTTTAGGTACAGAGTCAAAATCTCAAACTAGAAAATAAAAATAAACTTCAAAATCAACATTAGAAGAAGTGTACAATAGAAATGAGTAGTAAGACCGGCCTAGCTCCGATGGGTTAGCAGTGGAAACTAATTACGGAAATAAAAATACTCCTCTATTTTTAATAAAAACAAACGGTCATTTCTTTACAGAGTAGAGACGAGTATTATCTGATGTAAAAACATATTTACAAATAGCCATTATTTCTGGGATATATGTTTGGTGGTGGTGGTGGTCACCTGTACATCAGCACCAGTACACGGAAACAACTCAAACTGGAAAGAGAAAAAGGACAACAGTTAACCACAATAAATGATATTAATGATTAATAATGAAAAATTACGTCTACGTTTGACTTGGTCCCGGAAATAATGCCTGTACCACAAACACCACCCTATTCCCTATCTAGTGCACTACTTTCGACCAGGGCAAATAGAGCTGTAGTGCACTACTTTCAACCGGGGCCCATAGGGAATAAGGTGCCATCGGGGATACAGACAATGATATTTGGAGGAAGCTTCTTTTTTTTGTTGTTGGAAGGGAAATCCTTCACTTTGACAAAGAGGACCAAAAGTCAAGGGTCGCGACCTTACGTGACCTTTAGGATCCATAACACTGACCAGGAAGTGTTTAATTCTCACCCTTCACACTCGACGGTAGCCCCCTCTGAGTAGGACGAAGTTACGCCCCTTAGACACTGATCTAAGATCAGTTTTGTGTTTGTCCTCTCCCAACAGGGAAGGTTAGGGTTTGAGGATGGGAAACTGATCCTAGATCTCCCTTTAAGGGATACTCTGACCTGGAGCCGGTCTTTCTCACAACACTACAGAACCACAGAGGACAGCCTACATTCCCAAAATATAAAATAAAAACAAAACATTTAGCAAAACTATTTCATGGGCGTTTTACCAACCGTAGCTGTGCTTTGGAGAGAGGTCTTTTAACTCACTTAGATACACAAAAACGATGTGTATATTTGACAGAATATAAGCAACAGCATTTGTGTGGTTGCTATGGCGAGGCAGTGAACTAAACATGGGGTTAGTTAGGACTAGTGGAAGGCTTTTTGGCTGGTTTGTTGACATGACACAATTCTCATGTTCTCATGACATTGACGTTTAGAGAAGCCTGGGGGGCAAACCTGCCTCTTTCTCCGCCCAACATCTCACCGCTGGGGGGGGGAAAGGGGGGAAACAGTGGTAGTAGTGTAATTGTACTAGCCACCACCACAACCTGGTTCTAAACCTCTCCATCTCGTTAGGGTTGGAGGTCTGTAGGCATCTCTCTTCACAGTCAAACAGTTCATGGTTGCAACACATCGAATCAACAGAGCTCAGATTGCCTCATTCATCAACAGCTGTTTGTATGTAGGCCTACTAGACTAAAGCAACAGAGAACAGAACAGAGCTCAGATTGCCTAATTCATCAACAGCTGTTTGTATGTAGACCTACTAGACTAAAGCAACAGAGAAGAGAACAGAGCTCAGACTGCCTCATTCATCAACAGCTGTTTGTATGTAGGCCTACTAGACTAAAGCAACAGAGAACAGAACAGAGCTCAGATTGCCTAATTCATCAACAGCTGTTTGTATGTAGGCCTACTAGACTAAAGCAACAGAGAAGAGAACAGAACTCAGATTGCCTCATTCATCAACAGCTGTTTGTATGTAGGCCTACTAGACTAAAGCAACAGAGAAGAGAACAGAGCTCAGATTGCCTAATTCATCAACAGCGTTTTGTATGTAGGCCTACTAGACTAAAGCAACAGAGAAGAGAACAGAGCTCAGATTGCCTAATTCATCAACAGCGTTTTGTATGTAGGCCTACTAGACTAAAGCAACAGAGAAGAGAACAGAGCTCAGATTGCCTAATTCATCAACAGCTGTTTGTATGTAGGCCTACTAGACTAAAGCAACAGAGAAGAGAACAGAGCTCAGATTGCCTCATTCATCAACAGCTGTTTGTATGTAGGCCTACTAGACTAAAGCAACAGAGAACAGAACAGAGATAGTATGCATTGTGTTGAAGGTAAAGGTAACTGTCAAAATAACATTTCATTTAGGACCAATTCGGGAAACAATTAGAATTTAAAGAAATCATTAAACACAAGTACAAAGAAGAAAGGACAGAAACACACATCCGAGGGCCTCCAAGATGGCCGACAACGGTTGTTAGTTTCTATTTCAAATGAAGTCACTTGTGGTGCTTGAATACATTCAATGCCTAGCTAATCCTTTTGCTATACGTCTTTTTAATCCATTTATATATAATTGATAATAACACAGACAGAGGATGATGTTATGTTGTTGCCACTAACTCCCTTAACTGCCTGACTGACTGACTGACTGACTACAATCTACTTCTCCTTTCAGCCGTCGGGGAGTGGTGTGTGTGTGTGTGCGCTGTGTGTGTGGCGTGTGTGTAACAGCTACCACAAACAGGAAATGAAGAGAAGCTCGGCTCAGAGAGAGAGAGAGAGAGAGAGCAGGCCGGTTGCTTAGCAACAGGACCGTGGGGGCGACCACACAGCGCCTGCGCTAAATACCGCCACAAAAGAAGAACGCAATCTGTTTTGTTTTGATGTTGTCACAGTTACACACAGCAAGACGAACAAACCAACGAACGCAGACAAAAAACAACTCTCTAGAGAGGAGAGAGGGAGAAAGTGGGGAGGGAGAGAGGGGGAGAGAAAGAGTGGGGAGGGAGAGAGGGGAGGGAGAGAGTGAGGGAAAGAGTGGAAAGGGAGGGAGAGAGGGGAGGGAGGAAGAAAGAGTGTGAAGGGAGGGAGAGAGGGAGGGAAAGAGTGGGAAGGGAGGGAGAGAGGGGAGGGAGAGAGGAGGGAGGGAGAGAGGGAAGGGTGAATAGAAGAGTGGAACAGGGAAGAAATGGGAGTAGAGAGAGAGGGAGAGATCTCAACCACTTCTCAGACAGAGGTGACAGCTCTCTTCTGAGCTCTGATGGCTGTCACAGAAGTGGGTTGACGTGACGGTGTGTGTGTTTATCTCCTTGTCTGCCTGTCTGTCTGTCTGTCTGTCTGTCTGTCTGTCTGTCTGTCTGTCTGTCTTTCAAAGGGACCTGCATGTGTAGAAATGCTACGATCACACGCCATCACACACAGCATGAATATAACGTGGAGGGATAGATGTGAAACCTGTCAGACTCAATCCAATAACCCAGGTATCCAAGAAAAACTAATACTGGAAAAATAAATATATATTTTCTACCCCTATATTGAAAAACAAATATTAAAAAGATTCTCCCCTGTTTGAGAGCTTGTAGTCAGTCTCCCGTCTCTCCTGTCTTGTAGTCAGTCTCCTGTCTCTCCTGTCTTGTAGTCAGTCTCCTGTCTCTCTCTCCTGTCTTGTAGTCAGTCTCCTGTCTCTCCTGCCTTGTAGTCAGTCTCCCGTCTCTCCTGTCTTGTAGTCAGTCTCCTGTCTCTCTCTCCTGTCTTGTAGTCAGTCTCCTGTCTCTCCTGCCTTGTAGTCAGTCTCCTGTCTCTCCTGCCTTGTAGTCAGTCTCCCGTCTCTCCTGTCTTGTAGTCAGTCTCCTGTCTCTCTCTCCTGTCTTGTAGTCAGTCTCCTGTCTCTCCTGCCTTGTAGTCAGTCTCCCGTCTCTCCTGTCTTGTAGTCAGTCTCCTGTCTCTCCTACCTTGTAGTCAGTCTCCCGTCTCTCCTGTCTTGTAGTCAGTCTCCTGTCTCTCTCTCCTGTCTTGTAGTCAGTCTCCTGTCTCTCCTGCCTTGTAGTCAGTCTCCCGTCTCTCCTGTCTTGTAGTCAGTCTCCTGTCTCTCCTGTCTTGTAGTCAGTCTCCCGTCTCTCCTGTCTTGTAGTCATTCTCCCGTCTCTCTCCTGTCTTGCAGTCAGTCTCCTGTCTCTCCTGCCTTGTAGTCAGTCTCCCGTCTCTCCTGTCTTGTAGTCAGTCTCCCGTCTCTCCTGTCTTGTAGTCAGTCTCCTGTCTCTCTCTCCTGTCTTGTAGTCAGTCTCCCGTCTCTCCTGTCTTGTAGTCAGTCTCCCGTCTCTCCTGTCTTGTAGTCAGTCTCCTGTCTCTCTCTCCTGTCTTGTAGTCAGTCTCCTGTCTCTCTCTCCTGTCTTGTAGTCAGTCTCCTGTCTCTCTCTCCTGTCGTGTAGTCAGTCTCCCGTCTCTCTCTCCTGTCTTGTAGTCAGTCGCCTGTCTCTCTCTCCTGTCTTGTAGTCAGTCTCCCGTCTCTCTCTCCTGTCTTGTAGTCAGTCGCCTGTCTCTCTCTCCTGTCTTGTAGTCAGTCTCCTGTCTCTCTCTCCTGTCTTGTAGTCAGTCGCCTGTCTCTCTCTCCTGTCTTGTAGTCAGTCTCCTGTCTCTCTCTCCTGTCTTGTAGTCAGTCGCCTGTCTCTCGTGTCTTAACCTATCAGCCCAGTTGACACACTGCTAAAGGGTTGGGTTTAAAACATGACCCAAAAGGACAACAAAACCAAATTCACTTCCCTTTCTTGAATGATATTTCACAACCACCAGACCGCGTTTACCGTTAGAGGCCTTTTAAATACCGTGACAGTACACACAGGTGCACACACACACACACACATAAATACACAACACAGAACTCATCTTCTTGTCCGTTCATGCTTTACAAAACAAAACATGGCGACTGTCCGTCTGTCTGTCCAGTTCTCTCGTCTCAATAAAGTTTTCCCCACGCAGTTTGTCGTTAGTCCCTCCAGTAAAAACTCCCCAGTACATTTCCAGCTCTGCTATTGGTTGGGGAAGAACTCTTCCATCCAACCGTCACTTGAGTCCAAGTCCGCCCCTGTCCCGTCGGCCAATCCGAACCCCCCGCCCGACGGCGCCACCTGCCCGCCACCGTATCCATAAGATGACAGGTCCTGACTAGACGTCCTCTGGTAGCCCTGAGGCTGACCTCCGACCCCTCCTTGTCCCACATACCCTCCTCCACCCCCACCCCCAGGGCCAACCCCCATCGCCGGCCCCTGTCCAAAGGCCCCCATGTTGGGCACGCCCTGGCCCATCACCCCCTGTCCCGGCATTACCATGGGTCTGGGCTGGTTGGTCCTGGGCTGTCCTGGTCCAGCCATGTGAGGGGTAATCATGGGCCCGGCCATGCCCGCCGCAGGGTTCATAGCCCTGGGGTCCATGGGCTGGCCCTGACCCATAGCCTGGGGGTGGGGGTGTCCCTGTGGGTGCCCAGGGAAGTGTTGCTTGGCCAGGCGTGGGTGTGGAGGCTGTTGTCCCGGCTGCATGGAGCCGTAGCCCCCCTGGGCCGAGCCAAAGCCCACCATATCACCTGTAGTCCTGCCTGGTCCTCCCACCCCTCCTGGCCCTCCCATCCCCTGGAGGGACTGCCCCTGCTGGGGAGGCCACCCTCCCATCCCTCCCTGTGGTCCTCCTCCTCCCGGTCCTCCTCCAATTCCCAGCATGCCCTGCAACCTCTGGGCCTGGGCTTTGGCGTTGGGCGGGCCCTTGAGGGGCTGCTGGGACATGGAGTTCATCATCATCCCCTGTGGTCCTCCGTATCCTCCTCCACCTCCAACCCCTCCTCCTGCCTGCCTCTGGGCCTGCGCTGCTGGGTTGTGTCCTGGTGGAAGACCCATGGAGGCCTGGACGCTTTGGTTCTGTTGGTGCTGCTGCTGCTGCTGCATCATTTGGCTCATGGAAGGGCTGAGGCTGTAGAGGGACTGCTGGCCGGATCCCTGCCCGCCGTAGGGGAGGCCCATGTCGGGTTGTGGACCCACCGAGCCCCCTGGGATGCCCTGGTTCATCTGGACCATCTGCTGGTTCTGTTGTTGTTGTTGGAGGAGGCGGGTGGCGCGGATGTTCTGGATAGCCTGGCTCCTCACCGCCATCTCCTGGGGTGTTCCTGGTGGGACAGAAAGGAAAGAGGAGAGGTTAGAGGTGAGAAAGAGAGAAGCAGAAAGGAGAAGAGAGACAGGAGGGGAGGAGAGAGGACAGGAGGGGAGGAGAGAGAGAGGACAGGAGGAGAGAGAGAGGACAGGAGGGGAGGAGAGAGAGGGGACAGGAGGGGAGGAGAGAGAGAGGACAGGAGGAGAGGAGAGAGAGAGGACAGGAGGGGAGGAGAGAGAGAGGACAGGAGGGGAGGAGAGAGAGAGGACAGGAGGAGAGGAGAGAGAGAGGACAGGAGGGGAGGAGAGAGAGAGGACAGGAGGAGAGGAGAGAGAGAGGACAGGAGGGGAGGAGAGAGAGAGGACAGGAGGAGAGGAGAGAGAGAGGACAGGAGGGGAGGAGAGAGAGAGGACAGGAGGGGAGGAGAGAGAGAGGACAGGAGGGGAGGAGAGAGAGAGGACAGGAGGAGAGGAGAGAGAGAGGACAGGAGGGGAGGAGAGAGAGAGGACAGGAGGAGAGGAGAGAGAGAGGACAGGAGGGGAGGAGAGAGAGAGGACAGGAGGGGAGGAGAGAGAGAGGACAGGAGGGGAGGAGAGAGAGAGGACAGGAAGGGAGGAGTGAGAGGCAGAGAGGAGAAGAGAGACAGGACAGGAGGGGAGGAGAGAGAGGACAGGAGGGGAGGAGAGAGAGGACAGGAGGGGAGGAGAGAGAGAGGACAGGAGGGGAGGAGAGAAAAGGGACAGGAGGGGAGGAGAGAGGAGTGTGAAAGACCAATAGAGGGGTCACTGAGGGGCCACTGAGTTTTCTGTGATCAAGTTGTCCTTGATCACAGCAACAATTTAAACCTGCTCAATGGAAACCTGCATACGGACTCCTCTCTCTGTCTCCCTCTCTCTCTGTCTCCCCTGTCCTCTGCTTCTCTCTAGTTAATCATCTGTCTGTCTCTCTCTCTCTCTCTGTCTCCCCCTCTCTCTGTCTCCCCCTGTCCTCTGCTTCTCTCTGTCTCCCCCTCTCCCTCTGTCTCCCCCTCTCTCTGTCTCCCCCTCTCTTCTGCTTCCCTCTAGTTAACCATGTCCTCCTTCTGTCAGACTATATTTAATAGCTGCAAATGCCTCTACATCTTCATCAACCTCTCGCTTCTAACTCCCCCTGTCTCTGTTTCTCTCTGTCACGCTCTCTCTTCGCCCCTCTCTGTCTCTCTTCCTTCCTCCCTCTCTGTCTCTCTTCCTTCCTCCCTCTCTGTCTCTCTTCGCCCCTCTCTGTCTCTCTTCCTTCCTCCCTCTCTGTCTCTCTTCCTTCCTCCCTCTCTGTCTCTCTTCCTTCCTCCCTCTCCCTCTCTCTCTCTCTCTCAGGGAGGAGAAGATAAGTCTCTCTCTGTCTCTCTTCCTTCCTCCCTCTCTCTCTCTCTCTCTCTCTCTCTCAGGGAGGAGCAGATAAGTCTCTCTCTGTCTCTCTTCCTTCCTCCCTCTCCCTCTCTCTCTCTCTCTCAGGGAGGAGAAGATATGTCTCTCTCTGTCTCTCTTCCTTTCTCTCTCTCTCTCTCTCAGGGAGGAGCAGATCTGTCTCTCTCTACGACAGCGTCGCCGGAACTCTGGGGGATCCGGGACCGGTTGCCAAGGTAACAGGCAGAGACAGAATATTTTCCGGAGGAAATTACCAAAGAGGAGTAGCGGAACGATATGTCACGCCTACGACGGGGGGGAGAGGAGAGAGAGAGAGAGGGAGGGAGGGAAAGACAGTGAGAGAGTGAGAGAGGGGGGGGAGAGAGAGGGAGAGAGACAGAGAGAGAGCGAGGGAGAGAGAAAGAGAGAAAGAGAGGGAGAGAGAGAGAGAGAGAGAGAGGGAGAGGAGAGAGAGACGGAGAGAGAGAGGGAGGGAGGGAGAGACAGTGAGAGAGAGAGAGAGGGGGGGAGAGAGAGAGACAGAGAGAGAGAGAGAGAGAGAGAGCGAGAGAGAGGGGGGGGAGCAAATACGCAGAGGAGAATCTGATTGGTCAGAGATGACATCATCTTCAACAGTGGGTAGGGGGGGGGGGGTGTATATAATATGTTACCTTGATACTGGTTGACCTGTGGGTAGGGGGGGGGGGTGTATATAATATGTTACCTTGATACTGGTTGACCTGTGGGTAGGGGGGGGGGGGTGTATATAATATGTTACCTTTATACTGGTTGACCTGTGGGTAGGGGGGGGGGGGTGTATATAATATGTTACCTTGATACTGGTTGACCTGTGGGTAGGGGGGGGGGTGTATATAATATGTTACCTTGATACTGGTTGACCTGTGGGTAGGGGGGGGGGGTGTATATAATATGTTACCTTGATACTGGTTGACCTGTGGGTAGGGGGGGGGGGGGGGGGGGGGGTGTATATAATATGTTACCTTGATACTGGTTGACCTGTGGGTGGGTGGGGGGGGGGGGGGGGGGGTGTATATAATATGTTACCTTGATACTGGTTGACCTGTGGGTAGGGGGGGGGGGGGGGGTGTATATAATATGTTACCTTGATACTGGTTGACCTGTGGGTAGGGGGGGGGGGGGTGTATATAATATGTTACCTTGATACTGGTTGACCTGTGGGTAGGGGGGGGGGGGTGTATATAATATGTTACCTTGATACTGGTTGACCTGTGGGTAGGGGGGGGGGGGGGGTGTATATAATATGTTACCTTGATACTGGTTGACCTGTGGGTAGGGGGGGGGGGGGGTGTATATAATATGTTACCTTGATACTGGTTGACCTGTGGTAGGGGGGGGGGGGGTGTATATAATATGTTACCTTGATACTGGTTGACCTGTGGGTACGGGGGGGGGGTGTATATAATATGTTACCTTGATACTGGTTGACCTGTGGGTAGGGGGGGGGGGGGGGTGTATATAATATGTTACCTTGATACTGGTTGACCTGTGGGTAGGGGGGGGGGGGTGTATATAATATGTTACCTTGATACTGGTTGACCTGTGGGTAGGGGGGGGGGTGTATATAATATGTTACCTTGATACTGGTTGACCTGTGGGTAGGGGGGGGGGGTTTATATAATATGTTACCTTGATACTGGTTGACCTGTGGGTAGGGGGGGGGGGGGTGTATATAATATGTTACCTTGATACTGGTTGACCTGTGGGTAGGGGGGGGGGGGGGGGTTTATATAATATGTTACCTTGATACTGGTTGACCTGTGGGTAGGGGGGGGGGGGGGTGTATAAATCAAATCAAATCAAATTTTATTAGTCACATACACATGGTTAGCAGATGTTAATGTGAGTGTAGCGAAATGCTTGTGCTTCTAGTTCCGACAATGCAGTAATAACCAACAAGTAATCTAACCTAACAATTCCACACTACTACCTTACACACACACACAAGTGTAAAGGGATAAAGAATATGTACATAAAGATATATGAATGAGTGGTGGTACAGAACGGCATAGGCAAGATGCAGTAGATGATATAGAGTACGGTATATACATATGAGATGAGTACTGTAGGGTATGTAAACATAAAGTGGCATAGTTTAAAGTGGCTAGTGGTACATGTATTACATAAAGATGGCAAGATGCAGTAGATGATATAGAGTACAGTATATACATATGAGATGGGTAATGTAGGGTATGTAAACATTATATTAAGTGGCATTGTTTAAAGTGGCTAGTGGTACATTTTTACATAATTTCCATCAATTCCCATTTTTAAAGTGGCTGGAGTTGAGTCAGTATGTTGGCAGCGGCCGCTAAATGTTAGTGGTGGCTGTTTAACAGTCTGATGGCCTTGAGATAGAAGCTGTTTTTCAGTCTCTCGGTCCCTGCTTTGATGCACCTGTACTGACCTCGCCTTCTGGGTGATAGCGGGGTGAACAGGCAGTGGCTTGGGTGGTTGTTGTCCTTGATGATCTTTATGGCCTTCCTGTGACATCGGGTGGTGTAGGTGTCCTGGAGGGCAGGTAGTTTGCCCCCGGTGATGCGTTCTGCAGACCTCACTACCCTCTGGAGAGCCTTACGGTTGTGGGCGGAGCAGTTGCCGTACCAGGCGGTGATACAGCCCGACAGGATGCTCTCGATTGTGCATCTGTAGAAGTTTGTTAGTGCTTTTGGTGACAAGCCGAATTTCTTCAGCCTCCTGAGGTTGAAGAGGCGCTGCTGCGCCTTCTTCACGACGCTGTCTGTGTGGGTGGACCAATTCAGTTTGTCCGTGATGTGTACACCGAGGAACTTAAAACTTTCCACCTTCTCCACTACTGACCCGTCGATGTGGATAGGGGGGTGCTCCCTCTGCTGTTTCCTGAAGTCCACAATCATCTCCTTTGTTTTGTTGACGTTGAGTGTGAGGTTATTTTCCTGACACCACACTCCGAGGGCCCTCACCTCCTCCCTGTAGGCCGTCTCGTCGTTGTTGGTAATCAAGCCTACCACTGTAGTGTCATCCGCAAACTTGATGATTGAGTTGGAGGCGTGCATGGCCACGCAGTCGTGGGTGAACAGGGAGTACAGGAGAGGGCTCAGAACGCACCCTTGTGGGGCCCCAGTGTTGAGGATCAGCGGGGTGGAGATGTTGTTACCTACCCTCACCACCTGGGGGCGGCCCGTCAGGAAGTCCAGGACCCAGCTGCACAGGGCGGGGTCGAGACCCAGGGTCTCGAGCTTGATGACGAGTTTGGAGGGTACTATGGTGTTAAATGCTGAGCTGTAATCGATGAACAGCATTCTCACATGGGTATTCCTCTTGTCCAGATGGGTTAGGGCAGTGTGCAGTGTGGTTGCGATTGCGTCGTCTGTGGACCTATTGGGTCGGTAAGCAAATTGGAGTGGGTCTAGGGTGTCCGGTAGGGTGGAGGTGATATGGTCCTTGACTAGTCTCTCAAAGCACTTCATGATGACGGAAGTGAGTGCTACGGGGCGGTAGTCGTTTAGCTCAGTTACCTTAGCTTTCTTGGGAACAGGAACAATGGTGGCCCTCTTGAAGCATGTGGGAACAGCAGACTGGGATAAGGATTGATTGAATATGTCCGTAAACACACCAGCCAACTGGTCTGCGCATGCTCTGAGGACGCGGCTGGGAATGCCGTCTGGGCCTGCAGCCTTGCGAGGGTTAACACGTTTAAATGTTTTACTCACCTCGGCTGCAGTGAAGGAGAGCCCGCAGGTTTTGGTAGGGGGCCGTGTCAGTGGCACTGTATTGTCCTCAAAGCGGGCAAAAAAGTTGTTTAGCCTGTCTGGGAGCAAGACATCCTGGTCCGCGACGGGGCTGGTTTTCTTTTTGTAATCCGTGATTGACTGTAGACCCTGCCACATACCTCTTGTGTCTGAGCTGTTGAATTGCGACTCGATTTTGTCTCTGTACTGGGACTTAGCCTGTTTGATTGCCTTGCGGAGAGAATAGCTACACTGTTTGTATTCGGTCATGCTTCCGGTCACCTTGCCCTGGTTAAAAGCAGTGGTTCGCGCTTTCAGTTTCACGCGAATGCTGCCGTCAATCCACGGTTTCTGGTTTGGGAATGTTTTAATCGTTGCTGTGGGTACGACATCGTCAATGCACTTCCTAATGAACTCGCTCACCGAATCAGCATATTCGTCAATATTGTTGTTGGACGCAATGCGGAACATATTCCAATCCGCGTGATCGAAGCAGTCTTGAAGCGTGGAATCAGATTGGTAACATAATATGTTACCTTGATACTGGTTGACCTGTGGGTAGGGGGGGGTATATAATATGTTACCTTGATACTGGTTGACCTGTGGGTGGGGGGGGGGGGTGTATATAATATGTTACCTTGATACTGGTTGACCTGTGGGTAGGGGGGGGGGGGGGGGGTGTATATAATATGTTACCTTGATACTGGTTGACCTGTGGGTAGGGGGGTGTATATAATATGTTACCTTGATACTGGTTGACCTGTGGGTAGGGGGGGGTATATAATATGTTACCTTGATACTGGTTGACCTGTGGGTAGGGGGGGGGGGGGGGTATATAATATGTTACCTTGATACTGGTTGACCTGTGGGTAGGGGGGGGGGGGGGTGTATATAATATGTTACCTTGATACTGGTTGACCTGTGGGTAGGGGGGGGGGGGGGTGTATATAATATGTTACCTTGATACTGGTTGACCTGTGGGTAGGGGGGGGGGGGGGGGTATATAATATGTTACCTTGATACTGGTTGACCTGTGGGTAGGGGGGGGGGGGGGGGGGGTATATAATATGTTACCTTGATACTGGTTGACCTGTGGGTAGGGGGGGGGGGGGGGTGTATATAATATGTTACCTTGATACTGGTTGACCTGTGGGTAGGGGGGGGGGGTGTATATAATATGTTACCTTGATACTGGTTGACCTGTGGGTAGGGGGGGGGGGGTATATAATATGTTACCTTGATACTGGTTGACCTGTGGGTAGGGGTTTCTCTGACCCTGGACCATCTGTCTGGGGAGATGCTGCTGCTGCTGCTGCTGCTGGAGCTACACAAACGACCACAGAAGAAGAACAGACAACCACATCACTTCCTGTACAATGGCATCACTTCCTGTTCCATGAAATTATTTCCCGCTGTCCCACTGGAAAGGTAAAACAAAGGCCAATTCAATCAATCTGCAGCCAAAAAGTAAAGGCTACAGTCACCTGGGACGACCACGAAACAGCAACAGTACATTATGACTGACAATATGCAGAGCCTTTTTTTCCACCATAATTTGCAAATAAATTCATAAAAAATCCTACAATGTGACTTTCAGGATTTTTTTTCTCATTTTGTCTGTCATAGTTGAAGTGTACCTATGATGAAAATTACAGGCCCCTCTCATCTTTTTAAGTGGGAGAACTTGCACAATTGGTGGCTGACTAAATACTTTTTTGCCTATATAACTATAGTCTGTAGTGTTAATAATCAGTATATATATATAACTATAGTCTGTAGTGTTAATAATCAGTATATATATCTATAGTCTGTAGTGTTAATAATCAGTGTATATATATATCTATAGTCTGTAGGGTTAATAATCAGTATATATATATATCTATAGTCTGTAGGGTTAATAATCAGTATATATATATAACTATAGTCTGTAGGGTTAATAATCAGTGTATATATAGTCTGTAGGGTTAATAATCAGTATATATATAGTCTGTAGGGTTAATAATCAGTATATATATATATCTATAGTCTGTAGGGTTAATAATCAGTATATATATATATAGTCTGTAGGGTTAGTAATCAGTATATATCTAGTCTGTAGGGTTAATAATCAGTATATATATATATCTATAGTCTGGCAGGTTAATAATCAGTATATATATATATAACTATAGTCTGTAGTGTTAATAATCAGTATATATATAACTATAGTCTGTAGTGTTAATAATCAGTATATATATATCTATAGCCTGTAGGGTTAATAATCAGTATATAACTATAGTCTGTAGTGTTAATAATCAGTATATATCTATAGTCTGTAGTGTTAATAATCAGTATATATCTATAGTCTGTAGTGTTAATAATCAGTATATATCTATAGTCTGTAGTGTTAATAATCAGTATATATCTATAGTCTGTAGTGTTAATAATCAGTATATATCTATAGTCTGTAGTGTTAATAATCAGTATATATCTATAGTCTGTAGTGTTAATAATCAGTATATATCTATAGTCTGTAGTGTTAATAATCAGTATATATCTATAGTCTGTAGTGTTAATAATCAGTATATATCTATGGTCTGTAGTGTTAATAATCAGTATATATCTATAGTCTGTAGTGTTAATAATCAGTATATATCTATAGTCTGTAGGGTTAATAATCAGTATATATCTATAGTCTGTAGTGTTAATAATCAGTATATATATATCTATAGTCTGTAGTGTTAATAATCAGTATATATCTATAGTCTGTAGGGTTAATAATCAGTATATATCTACAGTCTGTAGTGTTAATAATCAGTATATATATATAGTCTGTAGGGTTAGTAATCAGTATATATCTATAGTCTGTAGGGTTAATAATCAGTATATATATATAGTCTGTAGGGTTAGTAATCAGTATATATCTATAGTCTGTAGGGTTAATAATCAGTATATATATATAGTCTGTAGGGTTAGTAATCAGTATATATCTATAGTCTGTAGGGTTAATAATCAGTATATATATATAGTCTGTAGGGTTAATAATCAGTATATATCTATAGTCTGTAGGGTTAATAATCAGTATATATATATATAGTCTGTAGGGTTAGTAATCAGTATATATCTATAGTCTGTAGGGTTAATAATCAGTATATATCTATATTCTGTAGGGTTAATAATCAGTATATATATATATATATAGTCTGTAGGGTTAATAATCAGTATATATCTATAGTCTGTAGGGTTAGTAATCAGTATATATATATATATATATATATAGTCTGTAGGGTTAATAAACAGTATATAACTATAGTCTGTAGGGTTATTAATCAGTATATATATATCTATAGTCTGTAGGGTTAATAATCAGTATATATATATATATATATCTATAGTCTGTAGGGTTAATAATCAGTATATATAACTATAGTCTGTAGGGTTAAAATTCAGTATATATCTATAGTATGTAGGGTTAATAATCAGTATATATATACAGTGGGGAGAACAAGTATTTGATACACTGCCAATTTTGCAGGTTTTCCTACTTACAAAACATGTAGAGGTCTGTAATTTTTATCATAGGTACACTTCAACTGTGAGAGACGGAATCTAAAACAAAAATCCAGAAAATCACATTGTATGATTTTTAAGTAATTAATTTGCATTTTATTGCATGACATAAGTATTTGATCACCTACCAACCAGTAAGAATTCCGGCTCTCACAGACCTGTTAGTTTTTCTTTAAGAAGCCCTCCTGTTCTCCACTCATTACCTGTATTAACTGCACCTGTTTGAACTCGTTACCTGTATAAAAGACACCTGTCCACACACTCAATCAAACAGACTCCAACCTCTCCACAATGGCCAAGACCAGAGAGCTGTGTAAGGACATCAGGGATAAAATTGTAGACCTGCACAAGGCTGGGATGGGCTACAGGACAATAGGCAAGCAGCTTGGTGAGAAGGCAACAACTGTTGGCGCAATTATTAGAAAATGGAAGAAGTTCAAGATGACGGTCAATCACCCTCGGTCTGGGGCTCCATGCAAGATCTCACCTCGTGGGGCATCAATGATCATGAGGAAGGTGATGGATTAGCCCAGAACTACACGGCAGGACCTGGTCAATGACCTGAACAGAGCTGGGACCACAGTCTCAAAGTAAACCATTAGTAACACACTACGCCGTCATAGATTAAAATCCTGCAGTGCACGCAAGGTCCCCCTGCTCAAGCCAGCGCATGTCCAGGCCCGTCTGAAACTTGCCAATGACCATCTGGATGATCCAGAGGAGGAATGGGAGAAGGTCATGTGGTCTGATGAGACAAAAATAGAGCTTTTTGGTCTAAACTCCACTCGCCGTGTTTGGAGGAAGAAGAAGGATGAGTACAACCCCAAGAACACCATCCCAACCGTGAAGCCTGGACGTGGAAACATCATTCTTTGGGGATGCTTTTCTGCAAAGGGGACAGGACGACTGCACCGTATTGAGGGGAGGATGGATGGGGCCATGTATCGCGAGATCTTGGCCAACAACCTCCTTCCCTCAGTAAAAGCATTGAAGATGGGTCGTGGCTGGGTCTTCCAGCATGACAACAACCCGAAACACACAGCCAGGGCAACTAAGGAGTGGCTCCGTAAGAAGCATCTCAAGGTCCTGGAGTGGCCTAGCCAGTCTCCAGACCTGAACCCAATAGAAAATCTTTGGAGGGAGCTGAAAGTCCGTATTGCTCAGCGACAGCCCCGAAACCTGAAGGATCTGGAGAAGATCTGTATGGAGGAGTGGGACAAAATCCCTGCTGCAGTGTGTGCAAACCTGGTCAAGAACTACAGGAAACGTATGATCTCTGTAATTGCAAACAAAGGCTTCTGTACCAAATATTAAGTTCTGCTTTTCGGATGTATCAAATACTTATGTCATGCAATAAAATGCAATTTTATTACTTAAAAATCATACAATGTGATTTTCTGGATTTTTGTTTTAGATTCCGTCTCTCACAGTTGAAGTGTACCTATGATAAAAATTACAGACCTCTACATGTTTTGTAAGTAGGAAAACCTGCAAAATTGGCAGTGTATCAAATACTTGTTCTCCCCACTGTATATATAGTCTGTAGGGTTAATAATCAGTATATATATATATAGTCTTTAGGGTTAATAATCAGTATATAACTATAGTCTGTAGGGTTAATAATCTGTATATATATATCTATAGTCTGTAGGGTTAATAATCAGTATATATATATATATATATATATATATATATATATATATATATAGTCTGTAGGGTTAATAATCAGTATATATCTATAGTCTGTAGGGTTAATAATCAGTATATATAACTATAGTCTGTAGGGTTAATAATCAGTATATATCTATAGTCTGTAGGGTTAATAATCAGTATATATATAGTCTGTAGGGTTAATAATCAGTATATATATAGTCTGTAGGGTTAATAATCAGTATATATCTATAGTCTGTAGTGTTAATAATCAGTATATATATATAGTCTGTAGTGTTAGTAATCAGTATATATATAGTCTGTAGGGTTAATAATCAGTATATATATATATAGTCTGTAGGGTTAATAATCAGTATATATATATATATCTATAGTCTGTAGGGTTAATAATCAGTATATATATATATCTATAGTCTGTAGGGTTAATAATCAGTATATATATATATATATATATATATATCTATAGTCTGTAGGGTTAATAATCAGTATATATATATATCTATAGTCTGTAGGGTTAATAATCAGTATATATATATATATAGTCTGTAGGGTTAATAATCAGTATATATATATATATATATCTATAGTCTGTAGGGTTAATAATCAGTATATATATATATAGTCTGTAGGGTTAATAATCAGTATATATATATATAGTCTGTAGGGTTAATAATCAGTATATATATATATATAGTCTGTAGGGTTAATAATCAGTATATATATATAGTCTGTAGGGTTAATAATCAGTATATATATATATATCTATAGTCTGTAGGGTTAGTAATCAGTATATATCTAGTCTGTAGGGTTAATAATCAGTATATACAGTGGGGAGAACAAGTATTTGATACACTGCCGATTTTGCAGGTTTTCCTACTTACAAAGCATGTAGAGGTCTGTAATTTTTATCATAGGTACACTTCAACTGTGAGAGACGGAATCTAAAACAAAAATCCAGAAAATCACATTGTATGATTTTTAAGTAATTAATTAGCATTTTATTGCATGACATAAGTATTTGATCACCTACCAACCAGTAAGAATTCTGGCTCTCACAGACCTGTTAGTTTTTCTTTAAGAAGCCCTCCTGTTCTCCACTCATTACCTGTATTAACTGCACCTGTTTGAACTCGTTACCTGTATAAAAGACACCTGTCCACACACTCAATCAAACAGACTCCAACCTCTCCATGGCCAAGACCAGAGAGCTGTGTAAGGACATCAGGGATACAATTGTAGACCTGCACAAGGCTGGGATGGGCTACAGGACAATAGGCAAGCAGCTTGGTAAGAAGGCAACAACTGTTGGCGCAATTATTAGAAAATGGAAGAAGTTCAAGATGACGGTCAATCACCCTCGGTCTGGGGCTCCATGCAGGATCTCACCTCGTGGGGCATCAATGATCATGAGGAATGTGAGGGATCAGCCCAGAACTACACGGCAGGACCTGGTCAATGACCTGAAGAGAGCTGGGACCACAGTCTCAAAGAAAACCATTAGTAACACACTACTCCGTCATGGATTAAAATCCTGCAGCGCACGCAAGGTCCCCCTGCTCAAGCCAGCGCATGTCCAGGCCCGTCTGAAGTTTGCCAATGACCATCTGGATGATCCAGAGGAGGAATGGGAGAAGGTCATGTGGTCTGATGAGACAAAAATAGAGCTTTTTGGTCTAAACTCCACTCGCCGTGTTTGGAGGAAGAAGAAGGATGAGTACAACCCCAAGAACACCATCCCAACCGTGAAGCATGGAGGTGGAAACATCATTCTTTGGGGATGCTTTTCTGCAAAGGGGACAGGACGACTGCACCGTATTGAGGGGAGGATGGATGGGGCCATGTATCGCGAGATCTTGGCCAACAACCTCCTTCCCTCAGTAAGAGCATTGAAGATGGGTCGTGGCTGGGTCTTCCAGCATGACAACGACCCGAAACACACAGCCAGGGCAACTAAGGAGTGGCTCCTTAAGAAGCATCTCAAGGTCCTGGAGTGGCCTAGCCAGTCTCCAGACCTGAACCCAATAGAAAATATTTGAAGGGAGCTGAAAGTCCGTATTGCCCAGCAACAGCCCCGAAACCTGAAGGATCTGGAGAAGGTCTGTATGGAGGAGTGGGCCAAAATCCCTGCTGCAGTGTGTGCAAACCTGGTCAAGAACTACAGGAAACGTATGATCTCTGTAATTGCAAACAAAGGTTTCTGTACCAAATATTAAGTTCTGCTTTTCTGATGTATCAAATACTTATGTCATGCAATAAAATGCAAATTAATTACTTAAAAATCATACAATGTGATTTTCTGGATTTTTGTTTTAGATTCCGTCTCTCACAGTTGAAGTGTACCTATGATAAAAATTACAGACCTCTAAATGCTTTGTAAGTAGGAAAACCTGCCAAATCGGCAGTGTATCAAATACTTGTTCTCCCCACTGTATATCTATAGTCTGTCAGGTTAATAATCAGTATATATCTATAGTCTGTAGGGTTAATAATCAGTATATATAACTATAGTATGTAGTGTTAATAATCAGTATATATCTATAGTCTGTAGTGTTAATAATCAGTATATATAACTATAGTCTGTAGTGTTAATAATCAGTATATATCTATAGTCTGTAGTGTTAATAATCAGTATATATATATAGTCTGTAGGGTTAATAATCAGTATATATCTATAGTCTGTAGTGTTAATAATCAGTATATATATATAGTCTGTAGTGTTAGTAATCAGTATATATATATATAGTCTGTAGGGTTAGTAATCAGTATATATATATAGTCTGTAGGGTTAATAATCAGTATATATATATAGTCTGTAGGGTTAATAATCAGTATATATATATATCTATAGTCTGTAGGGTTAATAATCAGTATATATATATAGTCTGTAGGGTTAATAATCAGTATATATATATATATATAGTCTGTAGGGTTAATAATCAGTATATATATATATATATCTATAGTCTGTAGGGTTAATAATCAGTATATATATATATATATATCTAGTCTGTAGGGTTAATAATCAGTATATATATATATCTATAGTCTGTAGGGTTAGTAATCAGTATATATATATATCTATAGTCTGTAGGGTTAGTAATCAGTATATATCTAGTCTGTAGGGTTAATAATCAGTATATATATCTATAGTCTGTAGGGTTAATAATCAGTATATATATATATATATCTATAGTCTGTAGGGTTAATAATCAGTATATATATATAGTCTGTAGGGTTAATAATCAGTATATATATATATATATATAGTCTGTAGGGTTAATAATCAGTATATATATATATATATATCTATAGTCTGTAGGGTTAATAATCAGTATATATATATATATATCTAGTCTGTAGGGTTAATAATCAGTATATATATATATCTATAGTCTGTAGGGTTAGTAATCAGTATATATATATATCTATAGTCTGTAGGGTTAGTAATCAGTATATATCTAGTCTGTAGGGTTAATAATCAGTATATATATCTATAGTCTGTAGGGTTAATAATCAGTATATATATATATAGTCTGTAGGGTTAATAATCAGTATATATCTATAGTCTGTAGGGTTAATAATCAGTATATATATATATAGTCTGTAGGGTTAATAATCAGTATATATATATATATATATAGTCTGTAGGGTTAATAATCAGTATATATATATATCTATAGTCTGTAGGGTTAGTAATCAGTATATATCTAGTCTGTAGGGTTAATAATCAGTATATATATCTATAGTCTGTAGGGTTAATAATCAGTATATATATATATAGTCTGTAGGGTTAATAATCAGTATATATATATATATATAGTCTGTAGGGTTAGTAATCAGTATATATATATAGTCTGTAGGGTTAATAATCAGTATATATATATATCTATAGTCTGTAGGGTTAATAATCAGTATATATATCTATAGTCTGTAGGGTTAGTAATCAGTATATATATATAGTCTGTCAGGTTAGTAATCAGTATATATATATAGTCTGTAGGGTTAATAATCAGTATATATATCTATAACTATAGTCTGTAGGGTTAATAATCAGTATATATATATATCTATAGTCTGTAGGTTAATAATCAGTATATATCTATAGTCTGTAGGGTTAATAATCAGTATATATCTATAGTCTGTAGGGTTAATAATCAGTATGTATCTATAGTCTGTAGTGTTAATAATCAGTATATATCTATAGTCTGTAGGGTTAATAATCAGTATATATCTATAGTCTGTAGGGTTAATAATCAGTATATATCTATAGTCTGTAGGGTTAATAATCAGTATGTATCTATAGTCTGTAGTGTTAATATGTAATATAATGCAGTATGTTCATTTAGAACACAGCAGGTGAGAACATCAGGAGACAGTAACGTTCCTGGACTGCAGTATGTTTGTTGTGTTGTGCCAATTACAATCTGCTTGCTGTGTGTGTGTGTGTGTGTGTGTGTGTGTGTGTGTGTGTGTGTGTGTGTGTGTGTGTGTGTGTGTGTGTGTGTGTGTGTGTGTGTGTGTGTGTGTGTGTGTGTGTTGACCGAGGGAGAACAGTTCAACACCAGGTTAACCACAGAGAGAAAAATCAAAGTAGAAGACTAAATTATCACAGCAGGTGTTGTGTACACACACACACACACACACACACACACACACACACACACACACACACACACACACACACACACACTATCTGAGGACATCAAAGGAATCTTAAAGCATCAGGAGGGGGTTAGTGTAGAGGGGGGATGTTAGTAAACGCGAGAGCTGATTATAAATGTGTGTGTGTGTGACGGTGTGTGTGTGACTGTGTGTGTGTGACGGTGTGTGTGTGACTGTGTGTGTGTGACGGTGTGTGTGTGACTGTGTGTGTGTGACGGTGTGTGTGTGACTGTGTGTGTGTGACGGTGTGTGTGTGACTGTGTGTGTGTGACGGTGTGTGTGTGACGGTGTGTGTGTGACTGTGTGTGTAAATGGCAGATGAAGAGCAGACACTTTGGTGTTTAATTTGCAACACTGACAAACGGGGGAGAGAGAGACTGTAATCATGTCCCCACATCCACCTGCTCCTCCTCTCTGTTCTGTCCCTTCCCCTCCCTCCTCCCTCCCTTCCCCTCCCTCCTCTCTGTTCTGTCCCTTACCCTCCCTCCTCCCTCCCTCCTCTCTGTTCTGTCCCTTACCCTCCCTCCCTCCCTCCCTCCCTCCCTCCCTCCCTCCCTCCCTCCTCTCTGTTCTGTCCCTCCCTCCTCTCTGTTCTGTCCCTCCTCCCTGTTCTGTCCCTTCCCCTCCCTCCCTCCTCTCTGTTCTGTCTGTCCCTCCCTCCTCCCTCCCTCCTCTCACCTGTTCAGCCAGTAATAGCTGTTGTTGCTGCTGTCTCTGTTCTCTCAGTAGCTGTTGTTTCTGTTGTTCCATCATGTGGAGCTGAACTCTCTTCTCCTGCTCCATCACCATCATCTGTTTCATCATGGCCGCCTGCTGCTGGTTGCCCAGGTAACCGGGAGGGGCCCCTGCGCCCTGATTGGGCCCCGCGCCCGAGGCCACACCCCCGGTAGGGTGAGAGGGAGGGACGGCACCGGGCTGCCGCGACATTCCCACAACACCTTGTTCCTAAAGAGAGAGAGAGGGGGAGGGAGATCAGTGAGTTTTTATTGGTGGGATGATCAATCAATCAGCTGACCAATCAACCAATCAAACGAGTAAACGCTTGTGTGGCGCTTTTCACTGAGAACTCAACTGAAGACAGAAGTAACCAGCGACCTTAAAACCTACAATACAATACAATTAATTATCCCAGGAACCCTGTGTTAAGGATTATCCCAGGAACCCTGTGTAAAGGATTATCTCAGGAACCCTGTGTAAAGGATTATCCCAGGAACCCTGTGTAAAGGATTATCTCAGGAACCCTGTGTAAAGGATTATCCCAGGAACCCTGTGTAAAGGATTATCTCAGGAACCCTGTGTAAAGGATTATCCCAGGAACCCTGTGTAAAGGATTACCTCAGGAACCCTGTGTAAAGGATTATCCCAGGATAATTATCTCAGGAACCCTGTGTAAAGGATTATCCCAGGATAATTATCCCAGGAACCCTGTGTAAAGGATTATCCCAGGAACCCAGTGTAAAGGATTATCCCAGGATAATTATCTCAGGAACCCAGTGTAAAGGATTATCCCAGGAACCCCGTGTAAAGGATTATCCCAGGAACCCCGTGTAAAGGATTATCCCAGGAACCCCGTGTAAAGGATTATCCCAGGATAATTATCTCAGGAACCCAGTGTAAAGGATTATCCCAGGAACCCCGTGTAAAGGATTATCACAGGAACCCTGTTTAAAGGATTATCACAGGAACCCCGTGTAAAGGATTATCACAGGAACCCTGTTTAAAGGATTATCACAGGAACCCTGTTTAAAGGATTATCACAGGAACCCCGTGTAAAGGATTATCACAGGAACCCTGTGTAAAGGATTATCACAGGAACCCTGTGTAAAGGATTATCACAGGAACCCTGTGTAAAGGATTATCTCAGGAACCCTGTGTAAAGGATTATCTCAGGAACCCTGTGTAAAGGATTATCTCAGGAACCCTGTGTAAAGGATTATCCCAGGAACCCTGTGTAAAGGATTATCTCAGGAACCCCGTGTAAACAGACACAGCAGGATACACTATATATACAGCAGTGTGTGGACACCCCTTCAAATTAGCGGATTTGGCTATTTCAGCCACACCAGTTGCTGACAGGTGTATAAAATTGAGCACACAGCCATGCAATCTCCATAGACAAACATTGGTAGTAGAATGGCCTTACTGATGAGCTCAGTGACTTTCAACGTGGCACCGTCATAGGATGCCACCTTTCCAACAAGTCAGTTCGTCAAATTTCTGCCCTGCTGGAGCTGCCCCGGTCAACTGTAAGTGCTGTTATTGGGAAGTGGAAACGTCTAGGAGCAACACCAGCTCAACCGTGAAGTGGAAGACCACACAGCTCACAGAACGGGACCGCCGAGTGCTGAAGCAAGTAAGAATCGTCTGTCCTCGATTTCAACACTCACTACAAAGTTACAAACTGCCTCTGGAAGCAACTTCAGCACAATAACTGTTTTGTCGGGAGCTTCACAAAATGGGTTTCCACGGCCGAGCAGCCAGACCACCGTGCACAATGCCAAGCGTCAGCTGGAGGGGTGTAAAGCTCACCGCCATTGGACTCTGGAGCTGTGGAAACATGTATCTGGCAGTCTGATGGATGAATCTGGGTTTGGCGGATGCCAGGAGAACACTACCTGCCCCAATCCATAGTGTCAACTGTAAAGTTTGGTGGAGGAGGAATAATGGTCTGTTTTTCATGGTTTGGGCCCCTTAGTTCCAGTGAAGGGAAATCTTAATGCTTCAGCATACAATAACATTCTAGAGGAATCTGTTCTTCCAACTTTGTGGCAACAGTTTGGGAAAGGCCCTTTCCTGTTCCAGCATGATAATGCTCCCGTGCACAAAGCGAGATCCATACAGAAATGGTTTGTCGAGATCGGTGTGGAAGAACTTGACTGGCCTGCACAGAGCCCTGACCTCAACCCCATCGAACACCTTTGGGATGAATTGGAACGCCAACTGCGAGCCAGGCCTAATCACCCAACATCAGTGCCCGACCTCACTGATGCTCTTGTGGCTGAATGGAAGCAAGTCCCTGCAGCAATGTTCCAACATCTAGTGGGAAGCCTTCCCAGAAGAGTGGAGGCTGTTATAGCAGCAATGTTCCAACATCTAGTGGGAAGCCTTCCCAGAAGAGTGGAGGCTGTTATAGCAGCAATGTTCCAACATCTAGTGGGAAGCCTTCCCAGAAGAGTGGAGGCTGTTATAGCAGCAAAGGGGGACCAACTCCATATTAATGGCCAGTATTTTGGACTGTGATGTTCAACGAGCAGGTGTCCACATACTTGTAGTGTATTTTCATTCAGACTAAACACCGCAGTTTTAAAGATTCTTCCTAGCTAACCCCTCACTCTCATCCCCTCCCAGTGCAGTATTGGTAGTCCTAGCCCACCCTGAGTCCTCTCATCCCCTCCCAATGCAGTATGGGTAGTCCTAGCACACCCTGAGTCCTCTCCTCCCCTCCCAGTGCAGTATGGGTAGTCCTAGCCTATCCTGAGTCCTCTCATCACCTCCCAGTGCAGTATGGGTAGTCCTAGACCACCCTGAGTCCTCTCATCCCCTCCCAGTGCAGTATGGGTAGTCCTTTGTGCATACATTACACCCTCATTAGCATATAAAGAGCAACTTCCTCCACTTAGCCGCATGCTAATCTGTAAAAGGATGAAACAGCACTCTGGAACACCATTACAGCCCCAATAGATTCGACGAGCCCGCTCAGGAATCTATTAAAGGTTCATTCAGTACATTGTTTGGGATAAGAACGCCCATCATTTACCACTGCTTGGTGTCGACAACGGACTAGAATGAATGAATGGTGTTTTATTTTGTTCACTGTTGTTTTAGGGAAGGTTGGCTACATATTGTCCAACGTGTCAGTTAGAGGACAGAGAGCTACATATTGTCCAACGTGTCAGTTAGAGGACAGACAGACAGACAGACAGACAGACAGAGACAGAGACAGAGACAGAGACAGAGACAGAGACAGAGAGAGAGAGAGAGAGAGAGAGAGAGAGAGAGAGAGACAGACAGACAGACAGACAGACAGACAGACAGACAGACAGAACCGGACAATAACCTGACACCCTCAGGACAGAGGGGGACAAACACCTGCCTGGAGGTGACAGCATTCCCTCCCCCATATGCCCCGCTAGGCACAACTATGGCAACATAACGAATAAAAACGGGTCACAACTCCCGCAGCTCTGTCGCACGCTAGGTATGTACATAGTCAATGGTAGGCTTCGAGGGGACTCCTATGGTAGGTTCACCTATAGCTCATCTCTTGGCAGTAGTACTGTAGACTACTTTATTACTGACCTCAACCCAGAGTCTCTCAGAGCGTTCACAGTCAGCCCACTGACACCCCTATCAGACCACAGCAAAATCACAGTCTACTTGAACAGAGCAATACTCAATCATGAGGCATCAAAGCCAAAGGAACTGAGTAACATTAAGAAATGCTATAGATGGAAGGAATGCAGTTTGGAAACCTACCAAAAAACAATTAGGCAACAACAAATCCAATCCCTTTTAGACAATTTCCTGGGTAAAACGTTCTACTGTAATAGTGAAGGTGTAAACTTAACATAAACTCTTTAACATCATCCTCAGCTCTGGCATCTTCCCCAATATTTGGAACCAAGGACTGATCACCCCAATCCACAAAAGTGGAGACAAATTTGACCCCAATAACTACCTTGGGATATGCGTCAACAGCAACCTTGGGAAAATCCTCTGTATTATCATTAACAGCAGACTCGTACATTTCCTCAGTGAAAACAATGTACTGAGCAAATGTCAAATTGGCTTTTTACCAAATTACCGTACAACAGACCACGTATTCACCCTGCACACCATAATTGACAAATAAACAAATGAAAACAAAGGCAAAGTCTTCTCATGCTTTGTTGATTTCAAAAAAGCCTTCGACTCAATTTGGCATGAGGGTCTGCTATACAAATTGATGGAAAGTGGTGTTGGGGGTAAAACATACGACATTATAAATCCTTGTACACAAACAACAAGTGTGCGGTTAAAATGGGCAAAGAACACACACATTTCTTCCCAGAGGGCCGTGGGGTGAGACAGGGATGCAGCTTAAGCCCCACCCTCTTCAACATATATACAGTGAGGGAAAAAAGTATTTGATCCCCTGCTGATTTTGTACGTTTGCCCACTGACAAAGAAATGATCAGTTTATAATTTTAATGGTAGGTTTATTTGAACAGGGAGAGACAGAATATCAACAAAAAAATCCAGAAAAACGCATGTCAAAAATGTTATGAATTGATTTGCATTTTAATGAGGGAAATAAGTATTTGACCCCTCTGCAAAACATGACTTAGTACTTGGTGGCAAAACCCTTGTTGGCAATCACAGAGGTCAGACGTTTCTTGTAGTTGGCCACCAGGTTTGCACACATCTCAGGAGGGATTTTGTCCCACTCCTCTTTGCAGATCTTCTTCAAGTCATTAAGGTTTTGAGGCTGACGTTTGGCAACTCGAACCTTCAGCTCCCTCCACAGATTTTCTATGGGATTAAGGTCTGGATACTGGCTAGGCCACTCCAGGACCTTAATGTGCTTCTTCTTGAGCCACTCCTTTGTTGCCTTGACCGTGTGTTTTGGGTCATTGTCATGCTGGAATAACCATACACGACCCATTTTCAATACCCTGGCTGAGGGAAGGAGGTTTTCACCCAAGATTTGACGGTACATGGCCCCGTCCATCGTCCCTTTGATGCGGTGAAGTTGTCCTGTCCCTTTAGCAGAAAAACACCCCCAAAGCATAATGTTTCCACCTCCATGTTTGACGGTGGGGATGGTTTCTTGGGGTCATAGGCAGCATTCCTCCTCCTCCAAACACGGCAAGTTGGGTTGATGCCAAAGAACTCCATTTTGGTCTCATCTGACCACAACACGTTCACCCAGTTGTCCTCTGAATCATTCAGATGTTCATTGGCAAACTTCAGACGGGCATGTATATGTGCTTTCTTGAGCAGGGGGACCTTGCGGGCGCTGCAGGATTTCAGTCCTTCACGGCATAGTGTGTTACCAATTGTTTTCTTGATGACTATGGTCCCAGCTGCCTTGAGATCATTGACAAGATCCTCCTGTGTAGTTCTGGGCTGATTCCTCACCGTTCTCATGATCATTGCAACTTCACGAGGTGAGATCTTGCATGGAGCCCACAGAGGCTGAGGGAGATTGACAGGTCTTTTGTGTTTCTTCCATTTGCGAATAATCACAGAAACTGTTGTCACCTTCTCACCAAGCTGCTTGGCGATGGTCTTGTAGCCCATTCCAGCCTTGTGTAGGTCTACAATTTTGTCCCTGACATCCTTGGAGAGCTCTTTGGTCTTGGCCATGGTGGAGAGTTTGGAATCTGACTGATTGATTGCTTCTGTGGACAGGTATCTTTTATACAGGTAAGAAACTGAGATTAGGAGCACTCCCTTTAAGAGTGTGCTCCTAATCTCCGTTCGTTACCTGTATGAAAGACACCTGGGAGCCAGAAATCTTTTTGATTGAGAGGGGGTCAAATACTTATTTCCCTCATTAAAATGCAAATCAATTTATAACATTTTTGACATGCATTTTTCTGGATATTTTTGTTGTTATTCTGTCTCTCACTGTTCAAATAAACCTACCATTAAAATTATAGACTGATAATTTCTTTGTCAGTGGGCAAACGTACAAAATCAGCAGGGGATCAAATACTTTTTTCCCTCACTGTATCAACGAATTGGCGAGGGCACTAGAACAGTCTGCAGCACCCGACCTCACCCTACTAGAATCTGAAGTCAAATGTCTACTGTTTGCTGATGATCTGGTGCTTCTGTCCCCAACCAAGGAGGGCCTACAGCAGCACCTAGATCTTCTGCACAGATTCTGCCAGACCTGGGCCCTGACAGTAAATCTCAGTAAGACCAAAATAATGGTGTTCCAAAAAAGGTCCAGTCGTCAGGACCACAAATACATATTCCATCTAGACACCGTTGCCCTACAGCACACAAAAAACGATACATACCTTGGCCTAAATATCAGCGCCACAGGTAACTTCCACAAAGCTGTGAATGATCTGAGAGACAAGGCAAGAAGGGCCTTCTAGGCCATCAAAAGGAACATATAATTCGACATAACGATTAGGATCTGGCTAAAAATACATGAATCAGTTATAGAAACCATTACCCTTTATGGTTGTGAGGTCTGGGGTCCGCTCACCAACCAAGATTTCACAAAATGGGACAAACACCAAAGTGAGACTCTGCATGCAGAATTCTGCAAAAATGTCCTCTGTGTACAACGTAAAACACCAAATAATGCATGCAGAGCAGAATTAGGCCGATACCCGCTAATTATCAAAATCCAGAAAAGAGCCGTTAAATTCTACAACCACCTAAAAGGAAGCGATTCCCAAACCTTCCATAACAAAGCCATCACCTACAGAGAGATGAACCTGGAGAAGAGTCCCCTAAGCAAGCTGGTCCTGGGGCTCTGTTCACAAACACAAACACACCCCACAGAGCCCCAGGACAACAGCACAATTAGACCCAACCAAAACATGAGAAAACTAAAAGATAATTACTTGACACATTGGAAAGAATTAACAAAAAAACAGAGCAAACTAGAATGCTATTTGGCCCTAAACAGAGAGTTCACAGTGGCAGAATACCTGATCACTGTGACTGACCCAAAAATAAGGAAATCTTTGACTATGTACACACTCAGTGAGCATAGCGTTGCTATTGAGAAAGGCCGCCGTAGGCAGACCTGGCTCTCAAGAGAAGACAGGCTATGTGCTCACTGCCCACAAAATGAGGTGGAAACTGAGCTGCACTTCCTAACCTCCTGCCCAATGTATGACCATATTAGAGACACATATTTCCCTCAGATTACACATACCCAGAAAGAATTCGAAAACAAACCCAATTTAGATAAACTCCCATATCTACTGGGTGAAATTCCACAGTGTGCCATCACAGCAGTAAGATTTGTGACCTGTTGCCACAAGAAAAGGGCAACCAGTGAAGAACAAACACCATTGTAAATACAACCCATATTTATGCTTATTTATTTTCCCTTTTGTACTTTAACCATTTGCACGTCGTTACAACACTGTATATATATAATATGACATTTGTAATGTCTTTATTCTTTTGGAACTTCTGTATGTGTAATGTTTACTGTTAATTTGTATTGTTTATTTCACTTTTGTATAATATCTACCTCACTTGCTTTGGCAATGTTAACATATGTTTCCCATGCCAATAAAGCCCCTGGAATTGAATTGAGAGAGAGAGAGAGAGACAGAGAGAGAGAGAGAGAGAGAGAGAGAGAGAGAGAGAGAGAGAGAGAGAGAGAGACAGAGAGATGAAAGGAGAGTGAGGGATGGCGTGATAAAAGAGGGAGAGAAAGACAGAGGGATGGCGTGATAAGAGAGAGAGAGAAAGACAGAGGGATGGCGTGATAAAAGAGAGAGAGAGAAGCGTGGACAGACTCCTCCCAGACCAGACTGGTCGATATTCCGAACAGTCTCATCACGATGTCAGTCAGACCAATAAAACCATGCCTGAGTGGAGTGAGTGGCAGGGTGCAGCAGCAGGGTCTGGCCTGCGGGGGTCACTGGTGTTCTGTGTGTGTGTGTGTGTGTGTGTGTGTGTGTGTGTGTGTGTGTGTGTGTGCGTGCGTAACAGGCTCATTGGTCTCCTCTCTCAGCAGATGGCTCAATCATGACGACTCTGATCTACGATATCTTCTCCCTCTCCTCTCTCCATAATTCTTCTCTTCCACTCTCTCTCTCTGTGTTCCTTCCTCTGTCTCCTCTTCTCAACAACTCCTCTCTCTCTCTCTCTCTCTCTCTCTCTCTCTCTCTCTCTCTCTCTCTCTCTCTCTGTGTGTTCCTTCCCCTTCCTCTGTTCTCCTCTCTCTCTCTCTGTGTTCCTTCCTCTTCCTCTGTTCTCCCCTCTCTCTCTCTCTCTCTCTCTCTCTCTGTGTGTTCCTTCCTCTTCCTCTGTTCTCCCCTCTCTCTCTCTCTATCTGTGTTCCTTCCTCTTCCTCTGTTCTTCTCCATCTTTCTCATCCATCTTTTCCTAACCAATCTTCACCTGCATTATACCTACTCTCTCTCTCTCTGTGTTCATCTCCCTCTCTCCTCTGACTGGTTGTGTCCTAACAACCTGATGGGAGAGGGTGATGGAGGAAACAGAAGGGAAGAAAGGTGGCAGACAGAGAGAGACAGAGGGGATGAGAGGGCAAAGGGAGAGAGAGAGAAGAAGAGAGGTAAAGAAGGGAGAGAAAAGAAGGGAAGCAAAGAAGGACAGAAAAACAGGTAGCCTGGCAACTGTATCCGTGGCAAGGAGCAGATGGTGCTCGTAGGAGATGCAATGGCCGCTGCGCCTGGTCACCCCCGACAACACCGGGCAGTCCCGCGGGAACCACGCACACACCGTCTCTTTCACTCTGTCCCTCTTTACCCTATGTCTCACTGCCTCTGTCTGTGTCTCCGTCGCTCTCTCTGTGTCTGCGTCTCTCCCTCTCTCTCTCCCTCCGCGTTTCTCTCTCTCTCTCTCCGCGTTTCTCTCTCTCTCTCTCTCTCCGCGTTTCTCTCTATCTCTCTCTCCGCGTTTCTCTCTCTCTCCGCGTTTCTCTCTCTCTCTCTCCGCGTTTCTCTCTCTCTCTCCGCGTTTCTCTCCCTGGATAAAAAGTGTTCCTTCTCTCTCTCACAGACAGTAGAATTGGGTCAGTAGTATTTGTGGAGACTACAGACAGGCCAGGAGTATATGTGGAGACTACAGACAGGTCAGTAGTATCTGTGGAGACTACAGACAGGCCAGTAGTATCTGTGGAGACTACAGACAGGCCAGTAGTATCTGTGGAGACTACAGACAGGCCAGTAGTATCTGTGGAGACTACAGACAGGCCAGTAGTATCTGTGGAGACTACAGACAGGTCAGTAGTATTTGTGGAGACTACAGACAGGCCAGTAGTATCTGTGGAGACTACAGACAGGCCAGTAGTATCTGTGGAGACTACAGACAGGCCAGTAGTATCTGTGGAGACTACAGACAGGTCAGTAGTATTTGTGGAGACTACAGGCAGGCCAGTAGTATTTGTGGAGACTACAGACAGGCCAGTAGTATCTGTGGAGACTACAGACAGGCCAGTAGTATTTGTGGATACTACAGACAGGCCAGTAGTATCTGTGGAGACTACAGACAGGCCAGTAGTATCTGTGGAGACTACAGACAGGCCAGTAGTATCTGTGGAGACTACAGACAGTAGAATTGGGTCAGTAGTATCTGTGGAGACTACAGACAGGCCAGTATTATCTGTGGAGACTACAGACAGGCCAGTATTATCTGTGGAGACTACAGACAGGCCAGTAGTATCTGTGGAGACTACAGACAGGTCAGTAGTATCTGTGGAGACTACAGACAGGCCAGTAGTATCTGTGGAGACTACAGACAGGCCAGTAGTATCTGTGGAGACTACAGACAGGCCAGTAGTATCTGTGGAGACTACAGACAGGCCAGTAGTATCTGTGGAGACTACAGACAGGCCAGTAGTATCTGTGGAGACTACAGACAGTAGAATTGGGTCAGTAGTATCTGTGGAGACTACATACAGGCCAGTAGTATCTGTGGAGACTACAGACAGGCCAGTAGTATCTGTGGAGACTACAGACAGTAGAATTGGGTCAGTAGTATCTGTGGAGACTACAGACAGGCCAGTAGTATCTGTGGAGACTACAGACAGGCCAGTAGTATCTGTGGAGACTACAGACAGGCCAGTAGTATCTGTGGAGACTACAGACAGGCCAGTAGTATCTGTGGAGACTACAGACAGTAGAATTGGGTCAGTAGTATCTGTGGAGACTACATACAGGCCAGTAGTATCTGTGGAGACTACAGACAGGCCAGTAGTATCTGTGGAGACTACAGACAGTAGAATTGGGTCAGTAGTATCTGTGGAGACTACATACAGGCCAGTAGTATCTGTGGAGACTACAGACAGTAGAATTGGGCCAGTAGTATCTGTGGAGACTACAGACAGGCCAGTAGTATCTGTGGAGACTACAGACAGGTCAGTAGTATCTGTGGAGACTACAGACAGGTCAGTAGTATCTGTGGAGACTACAGACAGGTCAGTAGTATCTGTGGAGACTACAGACAGGCCAGTAGTATCTGTGGAGACTACAGACAGGCCAGTAGTATCTGTGGAGACTACAGACAGGTCAGTAGTATCTGTGGAGACTACAGACAGGCCAGTAGTATCTGTGGAGACTACAGACAGGCCAGTAGTATCTGTGGAGACTACAGACAGGTCAGTAGTATCTGTGGAGACTACAGACAGGTCAGTAGTATCTGTGGAGACTACAGACAGGCCAGTAGTATCTGTGGAGACTACAGACAGGCCAGTAGTATCTGTGGAGACTACAGACAGGCCAGTAGATAGACCATGTATTAATGTACTGTACTCTCATACAGTCAGGCTGGCTACCATGAATATTACAACAGCATTTACACTCTGAAGGAGACTACAGAAAGACCAATACAGATGAATACGCCTGCAGAGAGGGAGATCATAGATTATATGACTTATGAAGAGGGAGGAGAGAGGAGGGAGGAGGGGGGAGGGGGGAGAGAGGAGAGGGAGGAGGGAGGAGAGAAGAGGGAGGAGAGAAGAGGGAGGAGGGAGGAGGGAGAAGAGGGAGGAGAGAGGAGGGAGGAGAGAGGAGGGAGGAGAGAGGAGAGAAGAGGGAGGAGAGAGGAGGGAGGAGAGAGGAGAGAAGAGGGAGGAGAGAGGAGGGGGGAGAGAGGAGGGAGGAGGGGGGAGAGAGGAGGGAGGAGGGAGGAGAGAGGAGAGAGGAGAGAAGAGGGAGGAGAGAGGAGAGAGGAGGGAGGAGAGAGAGGAGAGAGGAGGGTTATCTATCGTTCCGGTGGGTAGGATGTGTTTTTGTAGGAAGCAGAGGCTGTCAGGTTTATTGAGTTAGGAGGTAAGGAGAGCACAGGTGATTACATTATATGTGTGTGTGTGTGTGTGTGTGTGTGTGTGTGTGTGTGTGTGTGTGTGTGTGTGTGTGTGTGTGTGTGTGTGTGTGTGTGATGCAGAGAGCATGTGTGTGTGTGTGAGAGAAGACGATTGTGCGGCTGGCTGCATATGAGAGGAACAGTGTGTGTGTGTGTGGTGTACACCTCTGTGTATGCTCTGCAGCCAAGGTGAAGTCACCTGTCCTGTCCCCATGGTGACCACACTGCAGTAATATTATGGGCTTTGTTCTGCTGTCACACACACACACTGAGGCCGCACGCGGCACCACACACCGCATTACACTCTGTACCTCACACACACACACACACACACACACACACACACACACACACACACACACACACACACACACACACACACACACACACACACACACACACACACACACACACACACACACACACACACACACACACACACACACACACACTGCATTACACTTTGTACCTCACACACACACACCACATTACACTCTGTACCTCACACAACAAGCCTCTCATAGTGGAGGAGAAACACACCTTGTCTGGAGATATAACATCTGCCACACACTTCAATAGGAGAGAGAGGAGGAGGAGGAGAGAAAGAGAGGAGGGGATGGAGGGAGAGAGAGGAGGAGGAGGGGATGGAGGGAGAGAGAGGAGGAGGAGGGGATGGAGGGAGATAGAGGAGGAGGAGAGGATGGAGGGGATGGAGGGAGAGAGAGGAGGAGGAGGGGATGGAGGGAGAGAGAGGAGGAGGAGGGGATGGAGGGAGAGAGAGGAGGAGGAGGGGATGGAGGGAGAGGAGGAGGAGGAGGGGATGGAGGGAGAGGAGGAGGAGGAGGGGATGGAGGGAGGGAGAGGAGGAGGGGATGGAGGGGATGGAGAGAGAGCGGAGGAGGAGGGGATGGAGGGAGAGGAGGAGGAGGAGGAGGAGGGGATGGAGGGAGAGGAGGAGGAGGAGGGGATGGAGGGAGAGAGAGGAGGAGGAGGGGATGGAGGGAGAGAGAGGAGGAGGAGGGGATGGAGGGAGAGAGAGGAGGAGGAGAGGATGGAGGGGATGGAGGGAGAGAGAGGAGGAGGAGGGGATGGAGGGAGAGAGAGGAGGAGGAGGGGATGGAGGGAGAGAGAGGAGGAGGAGGGGATGGAGGGAGAGAGAGGAGGAGGAGGGGATGGAGGGAGAGGAGGAGGAGGAGGGGATGGAGGGAGAGGAGGAGGAGGAGGGGATGGAGGGGATGGAGAGAGAGCGGAGGAGGAGGGGATGGAGGGAGAGGAGGAGGAGGGGATGGAGAGAGAGGGGAGGAAGAGGAGGGGATGGAGAGAGAGGGGAGGAAGAGGAGGGGATGGAGGGAGAGAGAGGAGGAGGAGGGGATGGAGAGAGAGAGAGGAGGGGGGAGAGAGAGGAGGAGAAGGGGGTGGGAGAGGGGAGGAAGAAGAGGGGGGAATGGAAGGAGACAGATACATGGAGAGTGAAAGAGAGAGAAAGAGACCAAGAATATAAAAGAGGAGATACTGAGGTAGAGTGAGAGAAAGGGGAGATACTGAGGAAGAGTGAGAGAGAGAGGAAGGGGAGATACTGAGGTAGAGTGAGAGAGAGAGGAAGGGGAGATACTGAGGAAGAGTGAGAGAGAGAGGAGATACTGAGGAAGAGTGAGAGAGAGGAGATACTGAGGAAGAGTGAGAGGAGATACTGAGGTAGAGAGAGAGGAGGAGGGAGGAGAAGGACAGTAGGAATTGAGCAAGTGACTGAAAAGGAGAACGCTTGAGAAACGGGATGAGAGGTGAAGTAATAAGGAGATGAGAGAGAGAGAAAGAGGAGGGATATAGCAGTGATCAGCACATTAAACTGGTGTCCTAACTGTCAGGACCCCTGAAGAGCAGCACATGTCTCCAGACAGCCCTGCCTGATCAAAATACACAAACAGTTCATGGACACGCACGCACGCACGCACGCACGCACGCACGCACGCACGCACGCACACACACACACACACAACCTCGAGCAGATGGTGAAGCCAGACCTCACAGCTTCATTAAACTATCACACTCCAACACACACACACTCCAACACACACACTCCGACAACTACACACATACTCCCCCGACACAAACACAGATACCGAAACATACACCCACTCCGACACACACGCACACACACACACACAGACACACACATTCAAACCGCCCAGACATACACCCACAGTATATAGAAACATTACAATGTAAACACACCCTTCAACTAATAGACTCCAACATAAACACCCTTCAACTAATACACTCCAACATAAACACACCCTTCAACTAATACACTCCAACATAAACACACCCTTCAACTAATACACTCCAACATAAACACACCCTTCAACTAATACACTCCAACATAAACACACACCCTTCAACTAATACACTCCAACATAAACACACACCCTTCAACTAATACACTCCAACATAAACACCCTTCAACTAATACACTCCAACATAAACACCCTTCAACTAATACACTCCAACACACACCCTTCAACTAATACACTCCAACACACACCCTTCAACTAATACACTCCAACATAAACACACCCTTCAACTAATACACTCCAACATAAACACCCTTCAACTAATACACTCCAACATAAACACCCTTCAACTAATACACTCCAACATAAACACCCTTCAACTAATACACTCCAACACACACCCTTCAACTAATACACTCCAACATAAACACCCTTCAACTAATACACTCCAACATAAACACACCCTTCAACTAATACACTCCAACATAAACACCCTTCAACTAATACACTCCAACATAAACACCCTTCAACTAATACACTCCAACATAAACACCCTTCAACTAATACACTCCAACACACACCCTTCAACTAATACACTCCAACATAAACACCCTTCAACTAATACACTCCAACATAAACACACCATTCAACTAATACACTCCAACACACACACCCTTCAACTAATACACTCCAACATAAACACCCTTCAACTAATACACTCCAACATAAACACCCTTCAACTAATACACTCCAACATAAACACCCTTCAACTAATACACTCCAACACACACCCTTCAACTAATACACTCCAACATAAACACACCCTTCAACTAATACACTCCAACATAAACACCCTTCAACTAATACACTCCAACATAAACACCCTTCAACTAATACACTCCAACACACACCCTTCAACTAATACACTCCAACATAAACACACCCTTCAACTAATACACTCCAACATAAACACCCTTCAACTAATACACTCCAACACACACCCTTCAACTAATACACTCCAACATAAACACCCTTCAACTAATACACTCCAACATAAACACACACCCTTCAACTAATACACTCCAACACAAACACACCCTTCAACTAATAGACTCCAACATAAACACCCTTCAACTAATACACTCCAACACACACACACTCCAACACACACACTCCGACAACTACACACATACTCCCCCGACACAAACACAGATACCGAAACATACACCCACTCCGACACACACGCACACACACACACACAGACACACACATTCAAACCGCCCAGACATACACCCACAGTATATAGAAACATTACAATGTAAACACACCCTTCAACTAATAGACTCCAACATAAACACCCTTCAACTAATACACTCCAACATAAACACACCCTTCAACTAATACACTCCAACATAAACACACACCCTTCAACTAATACACTCCAACATAAACACACACCCTTCAACTAATACACTCCAACACACACCCTTCAACTAATACACTCCAACATAAACACACCCTTCAACTAATACACTCCAACACACACACCCTTCAACTAATACACTCCAACATAAACACACCCTTCAACTAATACACTCCAACACACACACCCTTCAACTAATACACTCCAACATAAACACCCTTCAACTAATACACTCCAACATAAACACACACCCTTCAACTAATACACTCCAACACACACCCTTCAACTAATACACTCCAACATAAACACCCTTCAACTAATACACTCCAACATAAACACCCTTCAACTAATACACTCCAACATAAACACACACCCTTCAACTAATACACTCCAACACAAACACACACCCTTCAACTAATACACTCCAACATAAACACCCTTCAACTAATACACTCCAACATAAACACACCCTTCAACTAATACACTCCAACACACACACCCTTCAACTAATACACTCCAACACACACCCTTCAACTAATACACTCCAACATAAACACCCTTCAACTAATACACTCCAACATAAACACACACCCTTCAACTAATACACTCCAACACAAACACACACCCTTCAACTAATAGACTCCAACATAAACACCCTTCAACTAATACACTCCAACACACACACCCTTCAACTAATACACTCCAACATAAACACACACCCTTCAACTAGTACACTCCAACATAAACACCCTTCAACTAATACACTCCAACATAAACACACCCTTCAACTAATACACTCCAACATAAACACACACCCTTCAACTAATACACTCCAACATAAACACCCTTCAACTAATACACTCCAACATAAACACCCTTCAACTAATACACTCCAACATACACACCCTTCAACTAATACACTCCAACATAACACACACCCTTCAACTAATACACTCCAACATAACACACCCTTCAACTAATACACTCCAACATAAACACCCTTCAACTAATACACTCCAACATAAACACACACCCTTCAACTAATACACTCCAACATAAACACACCCTTCAACTAATACACTCCAACACACACACCCTTCAACTAATACACTCCAACACACACACCCTTCAACTAATACACTCCAACACACACACCCTTCAACTAATACACTCCAACATAAACACCCTTCAACTAATACACTCCAACACACACACCCTTCAACTAATACACTCCAACACACACACCCTTCAACTAATACACTCCAACACACACCCTTCAACTAATACACTCCAACATAAACACACACCCTTCAACTAATACACTCCAACATAAACACACACCCTTCAACTAATACACTCCAACATAAACACACACCCTTCAACTAATACACTCCAACATAACACACCCTTCAACTAATACACTCCAACATAAACACACCCTTCAACTAATACACTCCAACATAAACACACACCCTTCAACTAATACACTCCAACATAAACACACCCTTCAACTAATACACTCCAACATAAACCACACCCTTCAACTAATACACTCCAACATAAACACACCCTTCAACTAATACACTCCAACATAACACACACCCTCACTAATACACCCAACATAACACACCCCAACTAAACCCCAACATAACACACACCCTTCAACTAATACACTCCAACATAAACACACACCCTTCAACTAATACACTCCAACATAAACACCCTTCAACTAATACACTCCAACATAAACACACACCCTTCAACTAATACACTCCAACACACACACCCTTCAACTAATACACTCCAACATAAACACACACCCTTCAACTAATACACTCCAACATAAACACACACCCTTCAACTAATACACTCCAACATAAACACCCTTCAACTAATACACTCCAACATAAACACACCCTTCAACTAATACACTCCAACATAAACACACCCTTCAACTAATACACTCCAACATAAACACACCCTTCAACTAATACACTCCAACATAAACACCCTTCAACTAATACACTCCAACATAAACACACCCTTCAACTAATACACTCCAACATAAACACCCTTCAACTAATACACTCCAACATAAACACACCCTTCAACTAATACACTCCAACACACACACCCTTCAACTAATACACTCCAACATAAACACACACCCTTCAACTAATACACTCCAACATAAACACCCTTCAACTAATACACTCCAACATAAACACACACCCTTCAACTAATACACTCCAACACACACACCCTTCAACTAATACACTCCAACATAAACACACACCCTTCAACTAATACACTCCAACATAAACACACCCTTCAACTAATACACTCCAACACAAACACACACCCTTCAACTAATACACTCCAACATAAACAAACCCTTCAACTAATACACTCCAACACACACACACCCTTCAACTAATACACTCCAACATAAACACACCCTTCAACTAATACACTCCAACATAAACACCCTTCAACTAATACACTCCAACACACACACCCTTCAACTAATACACTCCAACATAAACACACCCTTCAACTAATACACTCCAACATAAACACCCTTCAACTAATACACTCCAACACACACCCTTCAACTAATACACTCCAACATAAACACCCTTCAACTAATACACTCCAACACACACCCTTCAACTAATACACTCCAACACAAACACACACCCTTCAACTAATACACTCCAACATAAACACCCTTCAACTAATACACTCCAACACACACACACCCTTCAACTAGTACACTCCAACATAAACACACCCTTCAACTAATACACTCCAACACACACACCCTTCAACTAATACACTCCAACACACACCCTTCAACTAATACACTCCAACATAAACACCCTTCAACTAATACACTCCAACACACACACACCCTTCAACTAGTACACTCCAACATAAACACACCCTTCAACTAATACACTCCAACACACACCCTTCAACTAATACACTCCAACATAAACACCCTTCAACTAATACACTCCAACATAAACACACACCCTTCAACTAGTACACTCCAACATAAACACACCCTTCAACTAATACACTCCAACACACACCCTTCAACTAGTACACTCCAACATAAACACCCTTCAACTAATACACTCCAACATAAACACCCTTCAACTAATACACTCCAACACACACCCTTCAACTAATACACTCCAACACACACCCTTCAACTAATACACTCCAACACACACACCCTTCAACTAATACACTCCAACATAAACACACCCTTCAACTAATACACTCCAACACACACACACCCTTCAACTAGTACACTCCAACATAAACACACCCTTCAACTAATACACTCCAACACACACCCTTCAACTAATACACTCCAACACACACCCTTCAACTAGTACACTCCAACATAAACACCCTTCAACTAATACACTCCAACATAAACACACCCTTCAACTAATACACTCCAACACACACACACCCTTCAACTAGTACACTCCAACATAAACACACCCTTCAACTAATACACTCCAACACACACCCTTCAACTAATACACTCCAACATAAACACACCCTTCAACTAATACACTCCAACACACACACCCTTCAACTAATACACTCCAACATAAACACACCCTTCAACTAATACACTCCAACATAAACACACCCTTCAACTAATACACTCCAACACACACCCTTCAACTAATACACTCCAACATAAACACACCCTTCAACTAATACACTCCAACATAAACACACCCTTCAACTAATACACTCCAACACACACCCTTCAACTAATACACTCCAACATAAACACCCTTCAACTAATACACTCCAACATAAACACCCTTCAACTAATACACTCCAACATAAACACCCTTCAACTAATACACTCCAACACACACACCCTTCAACTAATACACTCCAACATAAACACACCCTTCAACTAATACACTCCAACATAAACACACCCTTCAACTAATACACTCCAACACACACCCTTCAACTAATACACTCCAACATAAACACACCCTTCAACTAATACACTCCAACATAAACACACCCTTCAACTAATACACTCCAACACACACCCTTCAACTAATACACTCCAACATAAACACCCTTCAACTAATACACTCCAACACACACCCTTCAACTAATACACTCCAACATAAACACCCTTCAACTAATACACTCCAACACACACCCTTCAACTAATATACTCCAACATAAACACACCCTTCAACTAATACACTCCAACATAAACACACCCTTCAACTAATACACTCCAACACACACCCTTCAACTAATACACTCCAACATAAACACACCCTTCAACTAATACACTCCAACACACACACCCTTCAACTAATACACTCCAACATAAACACCCTTCAACTAATACACTCCAACATAAACACACCCTTCAACTAATACACTCCAACATAAACACACCCTTCAACTAATACACTCCAACATAAACACACCCTTCAACTAATACACTCCAACACACACCCTTCAACTAATACACTCCAACATAAACACACACCCTTCAACTAATACACTCCAACATAAACACACCCTTCAACTAATACACTCCAACATAAACACACCCTTCAACTAATACACTCCAACACACACCCTTCAACTAATACACTCCAACATAAACACACACCCTTCAACTAATACACTCCAACACAAACACACACCCTTCAACTAATACACTCCAACACACACCCTTCAACTAATACACTCCAACACACACCCTTCAACTAATACACTCCAACATAAACACCCTTCAACTAGTACACTCCAACATAAACACACCCTTCAACTAATACACTCCAACATAAACACACACCCTTCAACTAATACACTCCAACATAAACACACCCTTCAACTAATACACTCCAACACACACCCTTCAACTAATACACTCCAACACACACACACCCTTCAACTAATACACTCCAACATAAACACACCCTTCAACTAATACACTCCAACATAAACACCCTTCAACTAATACACTCCAACATAAACACACACATCCTCCCAACTCAGTTTAGGAAGTTACAGCAACTATCAACACACACTAGTTCACTTTCAGCTCCATCTGTAGGGAGGGAGGACTCTATTTAATGTGCTGTAGAGAGAGGAGGGTTGGTCTGTTTAATCTGTAGGGAGGACTCTATTTAATGTGTTGTAGAGAGAAGAGGGTTGGTCTGTTTAATCTGTAGGGAGGGAGGACTCTATTTAATGTGTTGTAGAGAGAGGAGGGTTGGTCTGTTTAATCTGTAGGGAGGGAGGACTCTATTTAATGTGTTGTAGAGAGAGGAGGGTTGGTCTGTTTAATCTGTAGGGAGGACTCTATTTAATGTGTTGTAGAGAGAGGAGGGTTGGTCTGTTTAATCTGTAGGGAGGGAGGACTCTATTTAATGTGTTGTAGAGAGAGGAGGGTTGGTCTGTTTAATCTGTAGGGAGGGAGGACTCTATTTAATGTGTTGTAGAGAGAGGAGGGTTGGTCTGTTTAATCTGTAGGGAGGGAGGACTCTATTTAATGTGTTGTAGAGAGAGGAGGGTTGGTCTGTTTAATCTATAGGGAGGACTCTATTTAATGTGTTGTAGAGAGAGGAGGGTTGGTCTGTTTAATCTGTAGGGAGGGAGGACTCTATTTAATGTGTTGTAGAGAGAGGAGGGTTGGTCTGTTTAATCTGTAGGGAGGACTCTATTTAATGTGCTGTAGAGAGAGGAGGGTTGGTCTGTTTAATCTGTAGGGAGGACTCTATTTAATGTGTTGTAGAGAGAGGAGGGTTGGTCTGTTTAATCTGTAGGGAGGGAGGACTCTATTTCATGTGTTGTAGAGAGAGGAGGGTTGGTCTGTTTAATCTGTAGGGAGGGAGGACTCTATTTAATGTGTTGTAGAGAGAGGAGGGTTGGTCTGTTTAATCTGTAGGGAGGGAGGACTCTATTTAATGTGTTGTAGAGAGAGGAGGGTTGGTCTGTTTAATCTGTAGGGAGGGAGGACTCTATTTAATGTGTTGTAGAGAGAGGAGGGTTGGTCTGTTTAATCTGTAGGGAGGACTCTATTTAATGTGTTGTAGAGAGAGGAGGGTTGGTCTGTTTAATCTGTAGGGAGGGAGGACTCTATTTAATGTGTTGTAGAGAGAGGAGGGTTGGTCTGTTTAATCTGTAGGGAGGGAGGACTCTATTTAATGTGTTGTAGAGAGAGGAGGGTTGGTCTGTTTAATCTGTAGGGAGGGAGGACTCTATTTCATGTGTTGTAGAGAGAAGAGGGTTGGTCTGTTTAATCTGTAGGGAGGGAGGACTCTATTTAATGTGTTGTAGAGAGGAGGGTTGGTCTGTTTAATCTGTAGGGAGGGAGGACTCTATTTAATGTGTTGTAGAGAGAGGAGGGTTGGTCTGTTTAATCTGTAGGGAGGGAGGACTCTATTTAATGTGTTGTAGAGAGAGGAGGGTTGGTCTGTTTAATCTGTAGGGAGGACTCTATTTAATGTGTTGTAGAGAGAGGATGGTTGGTCTGTTTAATCTGTAGGGAGGACTCTATTTAATGTGTTGTAGAGAGAGGAGGGTTGGTCTGTTTAATCTGTAGGGAGGACTCTATTTAATGTGTTGTAGAGAGAGGAGGGTTGGTCTGTTTAATCTGTAGGGAGGGAGGACTCTATTTAATGTGTTGTAGAGAGAGGAGGGTTGGTCTGTTTAATCTGTAGGGAGGGAGGACTCTATTTAATGTGTTGTAGAGAGAGGAGGGTTGGTCTGCTTAATCTGTAGGGAGGGAGGACTCTATTTAATGTGTTGTAGAGAGAGGAGGGTTGGTCTGTTTAATCTGTAGGGAGGGAGGACTCTATTTAATGTGTTGTAGAGAGAGGAGGGTTGGTCTGTTTAATCTGTAGGGAGGGAGGACTCTATTTAATGTGTTGTAGAGAGAGGAGGGTTGGTCTGTTTAATCTGTAGGGAGGGAGGACTCTATTTAATGTGTTGTAGAGAGAGGAGGGTTGGTCTGTTTAATCTATAGGGAGGACTCTATTTAATGTGTTGTAGAGAGAGGAGGGTTGGTCTGTTTAATCTGTAGGGAGGGAGGACTCTATTTAATGTGTTGTAGAGAGAGGAGGGTTGGTCTGTTTAATCTGTAGGGAGGACTCTATTTAATGTGCTGTAGAGAGAGGAGGGTTGGTCTGTTTAATCTGTAGGGAGGACTCTATTTAATGTGTTGTAGAGAGAGGAGGGTTGGTCTGTTTAATCTGTAGGGAGGGAGGACTCTATTTCATGTGTTGTAGAGAGAGGAGGGTTGGTCTGTTTAATCTGTAGGGAGGGAGGACTCTATTTAATGTGTTGTAGAGAGAGGAGGGTTGGTCTGTTTAATCTGTAGGGAGGGAGGACTCTATTTAATGTGTTGTAGAGAGAGGAGGGTTGGTCTGTTTAATCTGTAGGGAGGGAGGACTCTATTTAATGTGTTGTAGAGAGAGGAGGGTTGGTCTGTTTAATCTGTAGGGAGGGAGGACTCTATTTAATGTGTTGTAGAGAGAGGAGGGTTGGTCTGTTTAATCTGTAGGGAGGGAGGACTCTATTTAATGTGTTGTAGAGAGAGGAGGGTTGGTCTGTTTAATCTGTAGGGAGGGAGGACTCTATTTAATGTGTTGTAGAGAGAGGAGGGTTGGTCTGTTTAATCTGTAGGGAGGACTCTATTTAATGTGTTGTAGAGAGAGGAGGGTTGGTCTGTTTAATCTGTAGGGAGGGAGGACTCTATTTAATGTGTTGTAGAGAGAGGAGGGTTGGTCTGTTTAATCTGTAGGGAGGGAGGACTCTATTTAATGTGTTGTAGAGAGAGGACAGGGTTATGAAGCCAAAGGGTGCTCACACCAAATATAGATTTGATCTAAAGTTTTCTGTTCACTCACTTTGCGAGAGAGAGAGAGAGAGAGAGAGAGAGAGAGAGAGAGACAGAGAGAGAGACAGAGAGAGAGAGGTAGAGAGAGAGAGAGAGAGAGAGAGAGATGTAAAGCGAGAGAGAGAGAGAGAGTGAGAGACAGAGAGAGAGAGAGAGAGAGGTAGAGAGACAGAGACAGAGAGAGAGAGAGAGAGAGAGAGAGAGAGAGAGAGAGAGAGAGATGTAAAGAGAGAGAGAGAGAGGTAGAGAGAGAGAGGTAGAGAGAGAGGTAGAGAGAGAGAGAGAGAGAGGTAGAGAGAGAGAGAGAGAGAGAGAGGTAGAGAGAGGGGAGCTAGGCGTGAGATCGCGGGTGGTCCGGGAGCGATTGGGACGGAGGAGTGCACCACCCTGAGAGAAGCCAGGTGTTACAGTATATGACGCTGTTAAACTGTTACCATGGAAACATTAAAGACACACACACAAAGAGAGAGAGAGAGAGAGAGAGGTGACACACACATTGAGCGCTGTGTGTTCTGGGCCTGTTGTGTGTGTGTGAGTCACCTGCTGTGTTTCCTAGCCGTCAGTCAGATGTACAATTCGCAGCCTCCCTAATTAGATTACACATCAATACACACGCACACACACACACACACACACACACACACACACACACACACACACACACACACACACACACACACACACACACACACACACACACACACACACACACACACACACACACACACACACACCCGAATGGATAGTGCAACTGTTTTCTGTAAACACTCCACATAAAACACATACATGTGTCCTCATTAGCCGGTGGTGGTGTCCTGTCCTCCATGTGTATTTGTTAAGGTCTGGATCAGCTGTAACAGATGTGATAGAAGGAGTCTGTCTGCAGAGCTGGGATGGTTGTATCCTACACATTCTAGTGGTTGAAAGAATTTTGAATAATCATTTCAATAGAAAAAGTGTTAAGTTGTGAATCTGCTGTTGTTTTGTGTATCAGTTCAGAGACCATGTTGCCGTGGAATCGGACATCTCTGACCAACTACTGTCGCCACCTGCATGGCACAGCGGTTCATTTCTCTGCTCCTTAAATTAAACTGCTATACTTCTTTTTCTCACAATTTTCTTCAAATAATTCCTTGCCTTCTTCCCCTTCCACTTGCCTCGTCCATTTGTTTGTGGGAATGTTGAAGTCAGTTGGGTGTAATGTAGGATAGAGCAGACATTTCCCTATCGGAGTATTAACCGGAGGGGTGGGGGATATCAAAATGGGGGGTCCCAGAGCTCTTCAATATAATGTCTGTGTGTATGTATGTCATGCATGTGAGTGGTTGGCTACCCCCTTTTGCTCTGGAGATGGGAGGGAGGGAGGGAGAGAGAGAGAGAGAGAGAGAGAGAGAGAGAGAGAGAGAGAGAGAGAGAGAGAGAGAGAGAGAGAGAGAGAGAGAGAGAGAGAGAGAGAGAGAGAGAGAGAGAGAGAGAGAGAGAGAGAGAGAGAGAGAGGAGAGAGAGAGAGAGAGAGAGAGAGAGAGAGAGAGAGAGAGAGAGGAAGAGGAAGGAGAGAGAGAGAGGAAGGAAAGAGAAAGAAAGAGCGAGACAGAAAGGAGAGAGAGAGGGGAAGGAGAGAGAGAGAGAGAGGAAGGAGAGAGAGAGAGGAAGGAGAGAGAGAGAGGAAGGAGAGAGGAAGGAAAGAGAGAGAGAAAGAGAGAGTGAGAAAGAGAGAGAGGAAGGAGAGAGAAAGAGGAAGGAGAGAGAGAGGAAGGAGAGAGAGAGAGGAAGGAGAGAGGAAGGAAAGAGAGAGAGAAAGAGAGAGTGAGAAAGAGAGAGAGGAAGGAGAGAGAGAGAGGAAAGAGAGAGAGAAAGAGGAAGGAGGGAGAAGAGAGAGAGAGAGAGAGAGAGAGAGAGGGAGGAGAGATGGAGAGAGGAAGGAGAGAGAGGAAGGAGAGAGAGAGAGTGGAAGGAGAGAGAGAGAGAGAGACAGAGAGAGAGGGGAAGGAGAGAGAGGGAGGAAGGAGAGAGAGAGAGGAAGGAGAGAGAGTATTGCTGATGGGAGTGTGTTAATAATTCAGAGAGTAGAAATCAAGGCTATTACACAGCTGTTAACGGAGGGGAGTGGCAGCACCATCCATCTATCCCTCCCTCCTTTATTCTCTCACTTCATCTATCCCTCGCTCCCTCCCTCCGTCGCTCAATCACTCAAGTCGATAGCTATTCTCCCTCTTCACTTACAGTATCTCTCCCTCCATCAAACAGCCCGTCCATCCCTCGCTATTCTCCCTCTTAATCTCTCTCCCTCCCTCGCTATTCTCCCTCTTAATCTCTCTCTCTCCTTCCTATTCTCCCTCTTAATCTCTCTCTCTCCTTCCTATTCTCCCTCTTAATCTCTCTCTCTCCTTCCTATTCTCCATCTTAATCTCTCTCTCTCCTTCCTATTCTCCCTCTTAATCTCTCTCTCTCCTTCCTATTCTCCCTCTTAATCTCTCTCTCTCCTTCCTATTCTCCCTCTTAATCTCTCTCTCTCCTTCCTATTCTCCCTCTTAATCTCTCTCTCTCCTTCCTATTCTCCCTCTTAATCTCTCTCTCCTTACTATTCTCCCTCTTAATCTCTCTCTCTCCTTCCTATTCTCCCTCTTAATCTCTCTCTCTCCTTCCTATTCTCCCTCTTAATCTCTCTCTCTCCTTCCTATTCTCCCTCTTAATCTCTCTCTCTCCTTCCTATTCTCCCTCTTAATCTCTCTCTCTCCTTCCTATTCTCCATCTTAATCTCTCTCTCTCCTTCCTATTCTCCCTCTTAATCTCTCTCTCTCCTTCCTATTCTCCCTCTTAATCTCTCTCTCTCCTTCCTATTCTCCCTCTTAATCTCTCTCTCTCCTTCCTATTCTCCCTCTTAATCTCTCTCTCTCCCTCTTAATCTCTCTCTCTCCTTCCTATTCTCCCTCTTAATCTCTCTCCCTCCCTCTTAATCTCTCTCTCTCCTTCCTATTCTCCCTCTTAATCTCTCTCTCTCCCTCTTAATCTCTCTCTCTCCTTCCTATTCTCCCTCTTAATCTCTCTCTCTCCTTCCTATACTCCCTCTTAATCTCTCTCTCTCCTTCCTATTCTCCCTCTTAATCTCTCTCTCTCCTTCCTATTCTCCCTCTTAATCTCTCTCTCTCCTTCCTATTCTCCCTCTTAATCTCTCTCTCTCCTTCCTATTCTCCCTCTTAATCTCTCTCCCTCCCTCTTAATCTCTCTCTCTCCTTCCTATTCTCCCTCTTAATCTCTCTCCCTCCCTCTTAATCTCTCTCTCTCCTTCCTATTCTCCCTCTTAATCTCTCTCTCTCCTTCCTATACTCCCTCTTAATCTCTCTCCCTCCCTCGCTATTCTCCCTCTTAATCTCTCTCTCTCCTTCCTATTCTCCCTCTTAATCTCTCTCTCTCCTTCCTATTCTCCCTCTTAATCTCTCTCTCTCCTTCCTATTCTCCCTCTTAATGTCTCTCTCTCCTTCCTATTCTCCCTCTTAATGTCTCTCTCTCCTTCCTATTCTCCCTCTTAATGTCTCTCTCTCCTTCCTATTCTCCCTCTTAATCTCTCTCCTTCCTATTCTCCCTCTTAATCTCTCTCTCCTTACTATTCTCCCTCTTAATCTCTCTCTCTCCTTCCTATTCTCCCATCTTAATCTCTCTCTCTCCTTCCTATTCTCCCTCTTAATCTCTCTCTCCCTCTTAATCTCTCTCTCTCCTTCCTATTCTCCCATCTTAATCTCTCTCTCTCCTTCCTATTCTCCCTCTTAATCTCTCTCTCCCTCTTAATCTCTCTCTCTCCTTCCTATTCTCCCATCTTAATCTCTCTCTCTCCTTCCTATTCTCCCTCTTAATCTCTCTCTCCCATCTTAATCTCTCTCTCTCCTTCCTATTCTCCCTCTTAATCTCTCTCTCTCCTTCCTATTCTCCCTTTCTGAATCCTCCCTCCTTTCTTTATTCTGACTGCTCCTTTTCTTCTCTTCCTCCACTCTTACCTACCGTACATCTCCCTCACCTCTTCCTCCCCTCTTACCAACCGTACATCTCCCTCTCCTCTTCCTCCCCTCTTACCAACCGTACACCTCCCTCTCCTCTTCTTCCCCTCTTACCTACCGTACACCTCCCTCTCCTCTTCCTCCCCTCTTACCTACCGTACATCTCCCTCTCCTCTTCCTCCCCTCTTACCAACCGTACACCTCCCTCTCCTCTTCTTCCCCTCTTACCTACCGTACACCTCCCTCTCCTCTTCCTCCCCTCTTACCTAACGTACACCTCCCTCTCCTCTCCTCCCCTCTTACCTATTGTACTCCTCCCTCCCCTCTCCTCCCTAGTCATATACCCTCATTACTCCTCCTCTCCTCTCTTTCTCTGCTGTACTCTCAGGCAGGGCAAAATGTGCTACAGTAGGTCCATATCTCTCTTCCCCTCCCTCTCTCCTTCCTTAGTAGTATCAGAGAGGTCTGCTATAGGACCACCTATCTTCCTCCCTCCCATAATGTGTTGCTATAGGACCACCTATCTTCCTCCCTCCCATAATGTGTTGCTATAGGACCACCTATCTCCCTCTCTCCCATAATGTGTTGCTATAGGAACACCTATCTCCCTCCCTCCCTCTCTCCCATAATGTGTTG
>NW_026601360.1:0-20000 GCF_029448725.1 Salvelinus fontinalis
GTGTTTCAGGTGTCTGCTAGGTACGGTAGTAGGAAATGCAGTGTGTTTATGGTATGATGGTTGATGTGTGTCAGATGTCTGCTAGGTACGGCAGTAGGAAATGCAGTGTGTTTATGTTACATTGAGATTCAACTAATTGTTCTCTGCCTCCCTTTTTCATCATCTTCCCTTTCCTCTGCCTCCTCTCTCTCTCTCTCCCTCTTTCTCTCTCTACCTTCTCTCTCTCTCTCTCTCTCTCTCTCTCTCTCTCTCTCTCTCTCTCTCTCTCTCTCTCTCTCTCTACCTCCTCTCTCTCCATCCTCTACCTCCTCTCTCTCCCTCTCTCTCTCCATCCTCTACCCCCTCCCTCTCTCTCTCTCTCTCTCCCTCTCTCCATCCTCTACCTCCTCCCTCTCTCTCTCTCTGTCTCTACCTCCTTTCTCTCTCTCTCTCTCTCTCTCTTACTCCATCCTCTACCTCCTCTCTCTCTCTCTTTCTCTCTCTGCCTCTCTCTCTCCATCCTCCTCTCTCTCTCTCTCTCTCTCTCCATCCTCTACCTCCTCTCTCTCTCTTTTTCTCTCTGCCCCCTCTCTCTCTCTCTCTCTCTCTCTCTCTCTCTCTCTCTCTCTCCATCCTCTACCTCCTCCCTCTCTCTCTCTCTGTCTCTACCTCCTCTCTCTCTCTCTCTCTCTCTCTCTCTCTATCTCTCTCTCTCTCGCTCTCTCTCTCTCTCTCCATCCTCTACCTCCTCTCTCTGCCTCTCTCTCTCCATCCTCCTCTCTCTCTCCATCCTCCTCTCTCTCTCTCTCTCTCTCCATCCTCTACCTCCTCCCCCTCTCTCTCTCTGTCTCTACCTCCTCTCTCTCTCTCTCTCTCTCTACCTCCTCTCTCTCTCTCTCTCTCTCTCCATCCTCTACCTCCTCTCTCTCTCTCTGTCTCTCTCTCTCTCTCTCTCTCTCTCTCCATCCTCTACCTCCTCTCTCTGCCTCTTTCTCCATCCTCCTCTATCTCTCCATCCTCCTCTCTCTCTCTCTCTCTACCTCCTCTCTCTCTCCATCCTCCTCTCTCTCTCTCTCTACCTCCTCTCTCTCTCTCCATCCTCCTCTCTCTCTCTCTCTACCTCCTCTCTCTCTCCATCCTCCTCTCTCTCTCCATCCTCCTCTCTCTCTGTCCAGGGGTCGTAAGTGTAAGCCCATCTTTGTGCAGATAGCTCGTCAGGTGGTGAAGCTGAATGCGTCTGACCTGCGGCTGCCGTCCAGGGCCTGGAAGGTCAAGCTGGTGGGGGAGGGGGCCGACGATGCTGGAGGGGTGTTTGATGACACCATCACTGAGATGTGCCAGGTATAGTAACAGTATGACTACAGTAGGGTTTACAGTTAGATGTGTCATTTACAGTAGAGTTTACAGTTAGATATGTCAGTTACAGTAGAGTTTACAAGTAGATGTGTTATTTGCAGTAGAGTTTACAGTTAGATGTGTCATTTACAGTAGAGTTTACAGTTAGATGTGCCAGGTATAGTAACAGTATAACTACAGTAGAGTTTACAGTTAGATGTGTCAGCTACAGTAGAGTTTACAGTTAGATGTGCCAGGTATAATAACAGTATAACTACAGTAGAGTTTACAGTTAGATGTGTCAGGTATAATAACAGTATAACTACAGTAGAGTTTACAGTTAGATGTGTCAGGTATAGTAACAGTATAACTATAGTAGAGTTTACAGTTAGATGTGCCAGGTATAATAACAGTATAACTACAGTAGAGTTTACAGTTAGATGTGTCAGGTATAATAACAGTATAACTACAGTAGAGTTTACAGTTAGATGTGTCATATACAGTAGAGTTTACAGTTAGATGTGTCAGCTACAGTAGAGTTTACAGTTAATGTGCCAGGTATAGTAACAGTATAACTACAGTAGAGTTTACAGTTAGATGTCTCAGCTACAGTCGAGTTTACAGTTAGATGTGTCAGGTATAGTAACAGTATAACTACAGTAGAGTTTACAGTTAGAGGTGTCAGTTACAGTAGAGTTTACAGTTAGATGTGTCAGTTACAGTAGAGTTTACAGTTATGTCTCAGCTACAGTAGAATTTACAGTTAGATGTGTCAGTTACAGTAGAGTTTACAGTTAGATGTGCCAGGTATAGTAACAGTATAACTACAGTAGAGTTTACAGTTAGATGTGTCCGCTACAGTAGAGTTTACAGTTAGATGTGCCAGGTATAGTAACAGTATAACTACAGTAGGGTTTACAGTTAGATGTGTCAGCTACAGTAGGGTTTACAGTTAGATGTGTCAGTTACAGTAGAGTTTACAGTTAGATGTGTCATTTACAGTAGGGTTTACAGTTAGATGTGTCAGCTACAGTAGGGTTTACAGTTAGATGTGTCAGTTACAGTAGAGTTTACAGTTAGATGTGTCATTTACAGTAGGGTTTACAGTTAGATGTGTCAGCTACAGTAGAGTTTACAGTTAGATGTGTCATTTACAGTAGAGTTTACAGTTAGATGTTTCAGGTATAATAACAGTATAACTACAGTAGAGTTTACAGTTAGATGTGTCAGCTACAGTAGAGTTTACAGTTAGATGTGTCCTTTACAGTAGAGTTTACAGTTAGATGTGTCAGGTATAATAACAGTATAACTACAGTAGAGTTTACAGTTAGATGTGTCAGGTATAATAACAGTATAACTACAGTAGAGTTTACAGTTAGATGTGCCAGGTATAGTAACAGTATAACTACAGTAGAGTTTACAGTTAGATGTGTCAGGTATAATAACAGTATAACTACAGTAGAGTTTACAGTTAGATGTGTCAGCTACAGTAGAGTTTACAGTTAGATGTGTCAGGTATAGTAGAGTTTACAGTTAGATGTGTCAGGTATAGTAACAGTATAACTACAGTAGAGTTTACAGTTAGATGTGTCAGGTATAATAACAGTATAACTACAGTAGAGTTTACAGTTAGATGTGTCAGGTATAATAACAGTATAACTATAGTAGAGTTTACAGTTAGATGTGTCAGGTATAGTAGAGTTTACAGTTAGATGTGTCAGGTATAGTAACAGTATAACTACAGTAGAGTTTACAGTTAGATGTGTCAGGTATAGTAACAGTATAACTATAGTAGAGTTTACAGTTAGATGTGTCAGGTATAGTAACAGTATAACTACAGTAGAGTTTACAGTTAGATGTGCCAGGTATAATAACAGTATAACTACAGTAGAGTTTACAGTTAGATGTGTCAGGTATAGTAACAGTATAACTACAGTAGAGTTTACAGTTAGATGTGTCAGCTACAGTAGAGTTTACAGTTAGATGTGCCAGGTATAGTAACAGTATAACTACAGTAGGGTTTACAGTTAGATGTGTCAGGTATAGTAGGGTTTACAGTTAGATGTGCCAGGTATAGTAACAGTATAACTACAGTAGGGTTTACAGTTAGATGTGTCAGGTATAGTAGAGTTTACAGTTAGATGTGTCAGGTATAGTAACAGTATAACTATAGTAGAGTTTACAGTTAGATGTGTCAGGTATAATAACAGTATAACTACAGTAGAGTTTACAGTTAGATGTGTCAGGTATAATAACAGTATAACTACAGTAGAGTTTACAGTTAGATGTGCCAGGTATAGTAACAGTATAACTACAGTAGAGTTTACAGTTAGATGTGTCAGGTATAGTAACAGTATAACTACAGTAGAGTTTACAGTTAGATGTGCCAGGTATAATAACAGTATAACTACAGTAGAGTTTACAGTTAGATGTGCCATGTATAGTAACAGTATAACTACAGTAGAGTTTACAGTTAGATGTGTCAGGTATAGTAGAGTTTACAGTTAGATGTGTCAGCTACAGTAGAGTTTACAGTTAGATGTGCCAGGTATAGTAACAGTATAACTACAGTAGAGTTTACAGTTAGATGTGCCAGGTATAGTAACAGTATAACTACAGTAGAGTTTACAGTTAGATGTGTCAGGTATAGTAGAGTTTACAGTTAGATGTGTCAGGTATAGTAGAGTTTACAGTTAGATGTGTCAGGTATAGTAACAGTATAACTACAGTAGAGTTTACAGTTAGATGTGTCAGGTATAGTAACAGTATAACTACAGTAGAGTTTACAGTTAGATGTGCCAGGTATAGTAACAGTATAACTATAGTAGAGTTTACAGTTAGATGTGTCAGGTATAATAACAGTATAACTACAGTAGAGTTTACAGTTAGATGTGTCAGGTATAGTAACAGTATAACTACAGTAGGGTTTACAGTTAGATGTGTCAGGTATAGTAGAGTTTACAGTTAGATGTGTCAGGTATAGTAACAGTATAACTACAGTAGAGTTTACAGTTAGATGTGCCAGGTATAGTAACAGTATAACTACAGTAGAGTTTACAGTTAGATGTGTCAGGTATAGTAGAGTTTACAGTTAGATGTGTCAGGTATAGTAACAGTATAACTATAGTAGAGTTTACAGTTAGATGTGCCAGGTATAGTAGAGTTTACAGTTAGATGTGTCAGGTATAATAACAGTATAACTACAGTAGAGTTTACAGTTAGATGTGTCAGGTATAGTAACAGTATAACTACAGTAGAGTTTACAGTTAGATGTGCCAGGTATAGTAACAGTATAACTACAGTAGAGTTTACAGTTAGATGTGCCAGGTATAATAACAGTATAACTACAGTAGAGTTTACAGTTAGATGTGCCAGGTATAATAACAGTATAACTACAGTAGAGTTTACAGTTAGATGTGTCAGCTACAGTAGAGTTTACAGTTAGATGTGCCAGGTATAGTAACAGTATAACTACAGTAGAGTTTACAGTTAGATGTGTCAGTTAGTGACTGTATTATAAATAGTAGTGGGATAGTAACAGTAGAATTAGTGACTGTATTATAATAGTAGTGGGATAGTAACAGTAGAATTAGTGACTGTATTATAATAGTAGTGGGATAGTAACAGTAGAATTAGTGACTGTATTATAATAATGGTGGGATAGTAACAGTAGAATTAGTGACTGTATTATAAATAGTGGTGGGATAGTAACAGTAGAATTAGTGACTGTATTATAATAGTAGTGGGATAGTAACAGTAGAATTAGTGACTGTATTATAAAAGTAGTGGGATAGTAACAGTAGAATTAGTGACTGTATTATAATAGTGGTGGGATAGTAACAGTAGAATTAGTGACTGTATTATAATAGTAGTGGGATAGTAACAGTAGAATTAGTGACTGTATTATAAATAGTAGTGAGATAGTAACAGTAGAATTAGTGACTGTATTATAAATAGTATTGAGATAGTAACAGTAGAATTAGTGACTGTATTATAAATAGTATTGAGATAGTAACAGTAGAATTAGTGACTGTATTATAATAGTAGTGGGATAGTAACAGTAGAATTAGTGACTGTATTATAAATAGTAGTGAGATAGTAACAGTAGAATTAGTGACTGTATTATAATAGTGGTGGGATAGTAACAGTAGAATTAGTGACTGTATTATAAATAGTATTGAGATAGTAACAGTAGAATTAGTGACTGTATTATAAATAGTATTGAGATAGTAACAGTAGAATTAGTGACTGTATTATAAATAGTATTGAGATAGTAACAGTAGAATTAGTGACTGTATTATAAATAGTAGTGGGATAGTAACTGTAGAATTAGTGACTGTATTATAATAGTGGTGGGATAGTAACAGTAGAATTAGTGACTGTATTATAAATAGTAGTGGGATAGTAACAGTAGAATTAGTGTCTGTATTATAAATAGTATTGAGATAGTAACAGTAGAATTAGTGACTGTATTATAAATAGTATTGAGATAGTAACAGTAGAATTAGTGACTGTATTATAAATAGTAGTGGGATAGTAACAGTAGAATTAGTGGCTGTATTATAATAGTAGTGGGATAGTAACAGTAGAATTAGTGACTGTATTATAAATAGTAGTGGGATAGTAACAGTAGAATTAGTGACTGTATTATAATAGTGGTGGGATAGTAACAGTAGAATTAGTGACTGTATTATAATAGTAGTGGGATAGTAACAGTAGAATTAGTGACTGTATTATAATAGTGGTGGGATAGTAACAGTAGAATTAGTGACTGTATTATAATAGTGGTGGGATAGTAACAGTAGAATTAGTGACTGTATTATAAATAGTAGTGGGATAGTAACAGTAGAATTAGTGACTGTATTATAAATAGTAGTGAGATAGTAACAGTAGAATTAGTGACTGTATTATAAATAGTACTGGGATAGTAACAGTAGAATTAGTGACTGTATTATAAATAGTAGTGAGATAGTAACAATAGAATTAGTGACTGTATAGTAGTGGGATAGTAACAGTAGAATTAGTGACTGTATTATAATAGTAGTGGGATAGTAACAGTAGAATTAGTGACTGTATTATAATAGTAGTGGGATAGTAACAGTAGAATTAGTGACTGTATTATAATAGTAGTGGGATAGTAACAGTAGAATTAGTGACTGTATTATAATAGTAGTGGGATAGTAACAGTAGAATTAGTGACTGTATTATAAATAGTACTGGGATAGTAACAGTAGAATTAGTGACTGTATTATAAATAGTACTGGGATAGTAACAGTAGAATTAGTGACTGTATTATAAATAGTAGTGGGATAGTAACAGTAGAATTAGTGACTGTATTATAATAGTACTGGGATACTAACAGTAGAATTAGTGGCTGTATTATAAATAGTAGTGAGATAGTAACAGTAGAATTAGTGACTGTATTATAAATAGTAGTGAGATAGTAACAGTAGAATTAGTGACTGTATTATAATAGTAGTGGGATAGTAACAGTAGAATTAGTGACTGTATTATAATAGTATTGAGATAGTAACAGTAGAATTAGTGACTATATTATAAATCTATGTATTTGAGATAGTAACATACATTCTAAGTGGTTTGTTGTTTTGGATTTGGGAGCAGAGCCTCAGTCTCAACATGAAGTCATTTCCTTGTTGTGTCTGCAGTATGTTCTTGTCTATTCTTCTGAGTTTATCCATATTTTCTAGTTTCCGGAAATGTTCAACTAACAACGAGTCAGAAAAGTGATATTATTTAGAGACAGGCTGTGGACAGGATATCTTGTGAGACTGACGCCTATTTCCTGTGTAGGAGTTGGAGACAGGAGTAGTGGATCTCCTCATCCCGTCCCCCAACGCCACAGCTGAGGTGGGCTACAACAGAGACAGGTGAGGACTGGCGAGGACACCAACAGAGACACACAGTACCTCATTACTGACACGCTGTCTCATTACCAGTCACCGTATAGAGACAGTACCACATTACCAGTCACCATATAGAGACAGTACCACATTACCAGTCACCATATAGAGACAGCACCTCATTACTGACACGCTGTCTCATTACTAGTCACCGTATAGAGACAGTACCACATAACCAGTCACCATATAGAGACAGTACCACATTACCAGTCACCATATAGAGACAGTACCACATTACCAGTCACCATATAGAGACAGTACCACATTACTGACACGCTGTCTCATTACTAGTCACCGTATAGAGACAGTACCACATAACCAGTCACCATATAGAGACAGTACCACATTACCAGTCACCATATAGAGACAGTACCACATTACCAGTCACCATATAGAGACAGTACCACATTACCAGTCACCATATAGAGACAGTACCACATAACCAGTCACCATATAGAGACAGTACCACATTACCAGTCACCATATAGAGACAGTACCACATTACCAGTCACCATATAGAGACAGTACCACATTACTGACACGCTGTCTCATTACCAGTCACCATATAGAGACAGTACCACATTACCAGTCACCATATAGAGACAGTACCACATTACCAGTCACCATATAGAGACAGTACCACATTACCAGTCACCATATAGAGACAGTACCACATAACCAGTCACCATATAGAGACAGTACCACATTACCAGTCACCATATAGAGACAGCACCTCATTACTGACACGCTGTCTCATTACTAGTCACCATATAGAGACAGTACCACATTACCAGTCACCATATAGAGACAGTACCTCATTACCAGTCACCATATAGAGACAGTACCACATTACCAGTCACTGTATAGAGACAGTACCACATTACCAGTCACTGTATAGAGACAGTACCACATTACTGACACGCTGTCTCATTACCAGTCACCATATAGAGACAGTACCACATTACCAGTCACCATATAGAGACAGTACCACATTACCAGTCACCATATAGAGACAGTACCACATTACTGACACGCTGTCTCATTACCAGTCACCATAGAGACAGTACCACATTACCAGTCACCATATAGAGACAGTACCACATTACCAGTCACCATATAGAGACAGTACCACATTACTGACACGCTGTCTCATTACCAGTCACCATATAGAGACAGTACCTCATTACCAGTCACCGTATAGAGACAGTACCACATTACCAGTCACCATATAGAGACAGTACCACATTACTGACACGCTGTCTCATTACCAGTCACCATATAGAGACAGTACCACATTACCAGTCACCATATAGAGACAGTACCTCATTACCAGTCACCATATAGAGAGAGTACCACATTACCAGTCACCATATAGAGACAGTACCACATTACCAGTCACCATATAGAGACAGTACCACATTACCAGTCACCATATAGAGACAGTACCACATTACCAGTCACCATATAGAGACAGTACCACATTACCAGTCACCATATAGAGACAGTACCACATAACCAGTCACCGTATAGAGACAGTACCTCATTACCAGTCACCATATAGAGACAGTACCACATTACCAGTCACCATATAGAGACAGTACCACATTACTGACACGCTGTCTCATTACCATTCACCATATAGAGACAGTACCTCATTGCCAGTCACCATATAGAGACAGTACCACATTACCAGTCACCATATAAAGACAGTACCTCATTACTGACACGCTGTCTCATTACCAGTCACCATATAGAGACAGTACCACATTACCAGTCACCATATAGAGACAGTACCACATTACCAGTCACCATATAGAGACAGTACCACATTACCAGTCACCATATAGAGACAGTACCACATTACCAGTCACCATATAGAGACAGTACCACATTACTGACACGCTGTCTCATTACCAGTCACCATATAGAGACAGTACCACATTACCAGTCACCATATAGAGACAGTACCTCATTACCAGTCACCGTATAGAGACAGTACCACATTACTGACACGCTGTCTCATTACCAGTCACCATATAGAGACAGTACCTCATTACCAGTCACCATATAGAGACAGTACCACATTACCAGTCACCATATAGAGACAGTACCACATTACCAGTCACCATATAGAGACAGTACCACATTACCAGTCACCATATAGAGACAGTACCACATTACCAGTCACCATATAGAGACAGTACCACATTACCAGTCACCATATAGAGACAGTACCACATTACTGACACGCTGTCTCATTACCAGTCACCATATAGAGACAGTACCTCATTACCAGTCACCATATAGAGACAGTACCACATTACCATTCACCATATAGAGACAGTACCACATTACCAGTCACCATATAGAGACAGTACCACATTACTGACACGCTGTCTCATTACCAGTCACCATATAGAGACAGTACCTCATTACCAGTCACCATATAGAGACAGTACCTCATTACCAGTCACCATATAGAGAGAGTACCACATTACCAGGCACCATATAGAGACAGTACCACATTACCAGTCACCATATAGAGACAGTACCACATTACTGACACGCTGTCTCATTACCAGTCACCATATAGAGACAGTACCACATTACCAGTCACCATATAGAGACAGTACCACATTACCAGTCACCATATAGAGACAGTACCTCATTACCAGTCACCATATAGAGACAGTACCACATTACCAGTCACCATATAGAGACAGTACCTCATTACCAGTCACCATATAGAGACAGTACCACATTACCAGTCACCATATAGAGACAGTACCTCATTACCAGTCACCATATAGAGACAGTACCACATTACCAGTCACCATATAGAGACAGTACCACATTACTGACACGCTCTCTCATTACCAGTCACCATATAGAGACAGTACCACATTACCAGTCACCATATAGAGACAGTACCACATTACCAGTCACCATATAGAGACAGTACCACATTACTGACACGCTGTCTCATTACCAGTCACCATATAGAAACAGTACCACATTACCAGTCACCATATAGAGACAGTACCACATTACCAGTCACCATATAGAGACAGTACCACATTACAGACACGCTGTCTCATTACCAGTCACCATATAGAGACAGTACCTCATTACCAGTCACCATATAGAGACAGTACCACATTACCAGTCACCATATAGAGACAGTACCTCATTACCAGTCACCATATAGAGACAGTACCACATTACCAGTCACCATATAGAGACAGTACCACATTACTGACACGCTGTCTCATTACCAGTCACCATATAGAGACAGTACCACATTACCAGTCACCATATAGAGACAGTACCAGATTACCAGTCACCATATAGAGACAGTACCACATTACCAGTCACCATATAGAGACAGTACCACATTACTGACATATTCTGTGTTAGTCTATATGACTCTATGTTATGGGCCACTACAGAGGTATAGTCTATATGACTCTATGTTAATGGCCACTACAGAGGTATAGTCTATATGACTCTATGTTATGGGCCACTACAGAGGTATAGTCTATATGACTCTGTGTTATGGGCCACTACAGAGGTATAGTCTATATGACTCTATGTTATGGGCCATTACAGAGGTATAGCCTATATGACTCTGTGTTATGGCCCACTACAGAGGTATAGTCTATATGACTCTATGTTATGGGCCACTACAGAGGTATAGTCTATATGACTCTATGTTATGGGCCACTACAGAGGTATAGTCTATATGACTCTATGTTATGGGCCACTACAGAGGTATAGTCTATATGACTCTATGTTATGGGCCACTACAGAGGTATAGTCTATATGACTCTATGTTTTGGGCCACTACAGAGGTATAGTCTATATGACTCTATGTTATGGGCCACTACAGAGGTATAGTCTATATGACTCTATGTTATGGGCCACTACAGAGGTATAGTCTATATGACTCTATGTTATGGGCCACTACAGAGGTATAGTCTATATGACTCTATGTTATGGGCCACTACAGAGGTATAGTCTATATGACTCTATGTTATGGGCCATGACAGAGGTATAGTCTATATGACTCTATGTTATGGGCCACTACAGAGGTATAGTCTATATGACTCTATGTTATGGGCCACTACAGAGGTATAGTCTATATGACTCTATGTTATGGGCCACTACAGAGGTATAGTCTATATGACTCTATGTTATGGGCCATTACAGAGGTATAGTCTATATGACTCTATGTTATGGGCCACTACAGAGGTATAGTCTATATGACTCTATGTTATGGGCCACTCAGGTCAACTCTAAACGTCCCTCGTTCCCCCAGGTTCCTGCTGAGCCCGTCAGCCTGTCTGGATGAGCAGCTCCTCCAGTTGAAGTTCCTGGGCATCCTGATGGGGGTGGCTATCCGGACCAAGAAGCCCTTGGACCTGCACCTTGCGCCCCTGGTGTGGAAGCAGCTGTGTTGTATTCCTCTGGTCCTGGAGGATCTGGAGGAGGTGGACCTGCTCTACGTTCAGACACTCAACAGCATTCTTCACATTGAAGACAGCGGCATCACAGAGGATAATTTCCACGAGGTGATACTTTTATTCAGGCTTTTTTTCCCCCTCAACTGAAGGTCAGGAGCTATGATATTGGTATGAGGAGGAGAGGGAAAGAGAGAGAAAGAAGCTTGGAGGAGAGGGAAAGGGAGAGGGAAAGGGAGACAGAGAAGCTTGGAGGAGAGGGAAAGGGAGAGGGAAAGGGAGACAGAGAAGCTTGGAGGAGAGGGAAAGGGAGAGGGAAAGGGAGACAGAGAAGCTTGGAGGAGAGGGAAAGGGAGAGGGAAAGGGAGACAGAGAAGCTTGGAGGAGAGGGAAAGGGAGAGGGAAAGGGAGACAGAGAGCTTGGAGGAGAGGGAAAGGGAGAGGGAAAGGGAGACAGAGAAGCTTGGAGGAGAGGGAAAGGGAGACAGAGAAGCTTGGAGGAGAGGGAAAGGGAGAGGGAAAGGGAGACAGAGAAGCTTGGAGGAGAGGGAAAGGGAGAGGGAAAGGGAGACAGAGAAGCTTGGAGGAGAGGGAAAGGGAGAGGGAAAGGGAGACAGAGAAGCTTGGAGGAGAGGGAAAGGGAGACAGAGAAGCTTGGAGGAGAGGGAAAGGGAGAGGGAAAGGGAGACAGAGAAGCTTGGAGGAGAGGGAAAGAGAGACAGAGAAGCTTGGAGGAGAGGGAAAGGGAAAGGGAGACAGAGAAGCTTGGAGGAGAGGGAAAGGGAAAGGGAGACAGAGAAGCTTGGAGGAGAGGGAAAGAGAGACAGAGAAGCTTGGAGGAGAGGGAAAGGGAGACAGAGAAGCTTGGAGGAGAGGGAAAGGGAGACAGAGAAGCTTGGAGGAGAGGGAAAGGGAGAGGGAAAGGGAGACAGAGAAGCTTGGAGGAGAGGGAAAGAGAGACAGAGAAGCTTGGAGGAGAGGGAAAGGGAGACAGAGAAGCTTGGAGGAGAGGGAAAGGGAGAGGGAAAGGGAGACAGAGAAGCTTGGAGGAGAGGGAAAGGGAGAGGGAAAGGGAGACAGAGAAGCTTGGAGGAGAGGGAAAGGGAGCGGGAAAGGGAGACAGAGAAGCTTGGAGGAGAGGGAAAGGGAGACAGAGAAGCTTGGAGGAGAGGGAAAGGGAGACAGAGAAGCTTGGAGGAGAGGGAAAGGGAGAGGGAAAGGGAGACAGAGAAGCTTGGAGGAGAGGGAAAGGGAGAGGGAAAGGGAGACAGAGAAGCTTGGAGGAGAGTGATGGTTCACATCCATTCAGTTTGGATTCAATGCTGGAACTGACATGGATGGAGATTTGACTTGGAAACTAGCCTAGAAAATGTGAGGTCTCTCGGTATGGTGATAATATGGTGATAATATGGTATGGTGAGGTCTCTCAGTATGGTGGTAATATGGTATGGTGATAATATGGTATAGTGATAATATGGTATGGTGATAATATGGTGATGATATGGTATGGTGTTAATATGGTATGGTGATAATATGGTATGGTGATAATATGGTGATAATATGGTATGGTGATAATATGTTATGGTGATAATATGGTGATAATATGGTATAGTGATACTATGGTATGGTGATAATATGGTATAGTGATAATATGGTGTGGTGATAATATGGTATAGTGATAATATGGTGTGGTGATAATATGGTATAGTGATAATATGGTGTGGTGATAATATGGTGTGGTGAGGTCTCTCAGTATGGTGATAATATGGTGGTAATATGGTATGGTGATAATATGGTATGGTGATAATATGTTATGGTGATAATATGTTATGGTGATAATATGGTGATAATATGGTATGGTGATAATATGTTATGGTGATAATATGGTGATAATATGGTATAGTGATAATATGGTATGGTGATAATATGGTATGGGGATAATATGGTATGTGTAAAGGCAGTCATTGTTGTTCTCCTCCTCAAACGAGGAGGAGCATGGATAGGACCAAGATGCGGATTGAGGGAAATAAGCCATCTTTTAATGAAAACAGCAAAACAAGACACTACAAAACTACAAAACAACAAACGTGACTAACCTTCAACTGTCCTGTGAGGACACAGGAACAAACACCCACAAAACACCAGTGAAATCCTGGCTGCCTTTGTATGACTCTCAATTAGAGACAAACAATACACACCTGTCTCTAATTGAGAATCATACCAGGCCGAACACAAAACCCCACATAGAAATACAAACATAGACAAACCCACCCAACTCACGCCCTGACCAACTAAAATGAATACAAAACAAAGGAAAACAGGTCAGGAACGTGACAGTATGGTGATAATATGGTACGGTGATAATATGGTATAGTGATAATATGGTATGGTGGTTTATGGTATGGTGGTAATATAGTATGGTGATGGTATGGTGATAATATGGTATGGTGATGATATGGTATGGTGATAATATGGTATGGTGATAATATGGTATGGTGAGGTCTCTCAGTATGGTGATAATATGGTATGGTGATAATATGGTGATAATATGGTATGGTGATAATATGGTATGGTGATAATATGGTATGGTGATAATATGGTATGGTGAGGTCTCTCAGTATGGTGATAATATGGTATGGTGATAATATGGTACGGTGATAATATGGTATGGTGATGATATGGTATGGTGATAATATGGTATGGGGATAATATAGTATGGTGATAATATGGTATGGTGATAATATGGTATGGTGAGGTCTCTCAGTATGGTGATAATATGGTATGGTGATAATATGGTATGGTGAGGTCTCTCAGTATGGTGATAATATGGTATGGTGATAATATGGTATGGTGAGCTCTCTCAGTATGGTGATAATATGGTATGGGGATAATATGGTATGGTGGTAATATAGTATGGTGATAATATGGTATTGTGATGGTATGGTATGGTGAATTCTCTCTGTATGGTGATAATATGGTATGGTGATAATATGGTATGGTGAGGTCTCTCAGTATGGTGATAATATGGTATGGTGATAATATGGTATGGTGATAATATGGTATGGTGATAATATGGTATGGTGACGTCTCTCAGTATGGTGATAATATGGCGATAATATAGTATGGTGAGGTCTCAGTATGGTGATAATATGGTATGGTGATAATATGGTATGGTGATAATATGGTATGGTGAGGTCTCTCAGTATGGTGATAATATGGTATGGTGATAATATGGTATGGTGATAATATGGTATGGTGATGATATGGTATGGTGATAATATGGTATGGGGATAATATGGTATGGTGATAATATGGTATGGTGAGGTCTCTCAGTATGGTGATAATATGGTATGGTGATAATATGGTATGGTGAGGTCTCTCAGTATGGTGATAATATGGTATGGTGATAATATGGTATGGTGAGGTCTCTCAGTATGGTGATAATATGGTATGGTGATAATATGGTGATAATATGGTATGGTGATAATATGGTATGGTGATAATATGGCATGGTGATAATATGGTACGGTGATAATTTGGTATAGTGATAATATGGTGTGGTGATAATATGGTATGGTGATAATATGGTATGGTGATAATATGGTACGGTGATAATATGGTATGGTGATAATATGGTATGGTGATAATATGGTATGGTGATAATATGGTGTGGTGATAATATGGTATGATGGTAATATGGTGATAATATGGTATGGTGATAATATGGTATGGTGATAATATGATATGGGGATAATTTGGTATGGTGATAATATGGTGATAATATGGTATGGTGATAATATAGTATGATGGTAATATGGTATGGTGATAATATGGTATGGGGATAATATGGTATGGTGATAATATGGTACGGTGATAATATGGTACAGTGATAATATGGTACGGTGATAATATGGTGTGGTGGTAATATGGTATGGTGGTAATATAGTATGGGGATAATATGGTATGGTGATAATATGGTACGGTGATAATATGGTACGGTGATAATATGGTGTGGTGGTAATATGGTATGGTGGTAATATAGTATGGTGATAATATGGTATGGTGATAATATGGTACGGTGATAATATGGTGTGGTGATAATATGTGTGGTGATAATATGGTATGGTGAGCTCTCTCAGTATGGTGATAATATGGTATGGGGATAATATGGTATGGTGGTAATATAGTATGGTGATAATATGGTATGGTGATAATATGGTATTGTGATGGTATGGTATGGTGAATTCTCTCTGTATGGTGATAATATGGTATGGTGATAATATGGTATGGTGAGGTCTCTCAGTATGGTGATAATATGGTATGGTGATAATATGGTATGGTGACGTCTCTCAGTATGGTGATAATATGGCGATAATATAGTATGGTGAGGTCTCAGTATGGTGATAATATGGTATGGTGAGGTCTCTCAGTATGGGGATAATATGGTATGGTGAGGTCCCTCAGTATGGTGATAATATGGTGTGGTGAGGTCTCAGTATGGTGATAATATGGTGGTAATATGGTATGGTGAGGTCTCTCCGTTTGGTGATAATATGGTGATAATATGGTATGGTGATAATATGGTATGGTGAGGTCGCAGTATGGTGATAATATGGTGTGGTGATAATATGGTATGGTGATACTATGGTATGGTGATAATATGGTATGGTGAGGTCTCTCAGTATGGTGATAATATGGTATGGTGATAATATGGTATGGTGATAATATGCGATGGTGATGGTATGGTGATAATATGGTATGGTGATAATATGGTATGGTGAGGTCTCTCAGTATGGTGATAATATGGTATGGTGAGGTCTCTCAGTATGGTGATAATATGGTGATAATATAATATGGCGATAATATAGTATGGTGAGGTCTCAGTATGGTGATAATATGGTATGGTGATAATATGGTATGGTGATAATATGGTATGGTGAGGTCTCAGTATGGTGATAATATGGGATGGTGAGGTCTCAGTATGGTGATATGGTATGGTGATAATATGGTATGGTGAGGTCTCTCAGTATGGTGATAATATGGTATGGTGATAATATGGTACAGTGATAATATGGTATGGTGATAATATGGTACGGTGATAATATGGTACGGTGATAATTTGGTATGGTGATAATATGGCATGGTGATAATATGGTACGGTGATAATTTGGTACAGTGATAAAATGGTGTGGTGATAATATGGTATGGTGATAATATGGTATGGTGATTATATGGTATGGTGATAATATGGTATGGTGATAATATGGTATGGTGATAATATGGTGTGGTGATAATATGGTATGATGGTAATATGGTGATAATATGGTATGGTGATAATATGGTATGGTGATAATATGGTATGGCGATAATATGGTATGGGGATAATATGGTATGGTGATAATATGGTGATAATATGGTATGGTGATAATATAGTATGATGGTAATTTGGTATGGCGATAATATGGTATGGGGATAATATGGTATGGTGATAATATGGTACGGTGATAATATGGTACGGTGATAATATGGTATGGTGAGGTCTCTCAGTATGGTGATAATATGGTATGGGGATAATATGGTATGGTGGTAATATAGTATGGTGGTAATATGGTATGGTGGTAATATGGTATGGTTGTAATATGGTATGGTGATAATATGGTATGGTGAGGTCTCTCAGTATGGTGATAATATGGTGTGGTGTGAATATGGTATGGTGATAATATGGTGTGGTGTGAATATGGTATGGTGAGGTCTCTCAGTATGGTGATAATATGGTATGGTGATAATATGGTATGGTGATAATATGGTATGGTGAGGTCTCTCAGTATGGTGATAATATGGTATGGTGATAATATGGTGATAATATGGTATGGTGATAATATGGTATGGTGATAATATGGTATGGTGAGGTCTCTCAGTATGGTGATAATATGGTATGGTGATAATATGGTATGGTGATAATATGGTGATAATATGGTATGGTGATAATATGGTATGGTGATAATATGGTATGGGGATAATATGGTATGGTGATAATATAGTATGATGGTAATATGGTATGGCGATAATATGGTATGGGGATAATATGGTATGGTGATAATATGGTACGGTGATAATATGGTACGGTGATAATATGGTGTGGTGATAATATGGTATGGTGGTAATATAGTATGGGGATAATATGGTATGGTGATAATATGGTACGGTGATAATATGGTACGGTGATAATATGGTGTGGTGATAATATGGTGTGGTGATAATATGGTATGGTGAGGTCTCTCAGTATGGTGATAATATGTTATGGGGATAATATGGTATGGTGGTAATATAGTATGGTGGTAATATGGTATGGTGGTAATATAGTATGGTTGTAATATGGTATGGTGAGGTCTCTCAGTATGATGATAATATGGTACGGTGATAATATGGTACGGTGATAATATGGTATGGTGAGGTCTCTCAGTATGGTGATAATATGGTATGGTGATAATATGGTATGGTGAGGTCTCAGTATGGAATAATATGGTATGGTGATAATATGGTATGGTGAATTCTCTCAGTATGGTGGTAATATGGTATGGTGATAATATGGTACGGTGATAATATGGTGTGGTGAGGTCTCTCAGTATGGTGATAATATGGTATGGTGATAATATGGTATGGTGAGGTCTCTCAGTATGGTGATAATATGGTATGGTGAGGTCTCTCAGTATGGTGATAATATGGTATGGTGATAATATGGTATGGTGAGGTCTCTCAGTATGGTGATAATATGGTATGGTGGTAATATGTTATGGTGATAATATGGAATGGTGATAATATGGTATGGTGGTAATATGGTATGGTGATAATATGGAATGGTGATAATATGGTATGGTGGTAATATGGTATGGTGATAATATGGTATGGTGATAATATGGTATGGTGATAATATGGTATGGTGATAATATGGTATGGTGAGGTCCCTCAGTATGGTGATAATATGGTACGGTGATAATATGGTACGGTGATAATATGGTGTGGTGAGGTCTCTCAGTATGGTGATAATATGGTATGGTGAGGTCTCTCAGTATGGTGATAATATGGTATGGTGGTAATATGGTATGGTGATAATATGGTATGGTGGTAATATGGTATGGTGATAATATGGTATGGTGGTAATATGGTATGGTGATAATATGGTATGGTGGTAATATGGTATGGTGGTAATATGGTATGGTGGTAATATGGTATGGTGATAATATTGTATGGTGGTAATATGGTATGGTGGTAATATGGTATGGTGATAATATGGTATGGTGATAATATGGTATGGTGATAATATGGTATGGTGATAATATGGTATGGTGAGGCCCCTAGCAATTCCCAGCTCTAACTGGTACACTGTGTTTCTCCCCCCCCCCCCCAACCCAACCCCTCCTCACCATTCTGGCTCTGGTTCTTATTGATACACAATGGCCAACCTTCGTTCCCCCCGACACACACACATAACCACTGCACTGTGACTCTACTGGGCTGGACCGGGCTCTCTCTCTCTCTCTCTCACACAGACACACACACACACACATACTGGAATGCAAGGGTCCTGTTGATGCAGCACATCCTGTCTGCCGATTGGCCAATTGGCCTGCCTCCCAGGACGGACCACAGCCAGGATAGATAGAGGGAGTCCAGAGAGGGAGAGGAAGGGAGGGGGGGGGGGGGGGGGGGGGGGGAGAGACATGGCCTCCCAGTCTTGTGAAGGAAGGACCACAGCCAGGGGAAAGAGAGGGGTAATGGAGGAGAGGAGGGAGAGACAGGGCCTCTCAGGCCCACACTCTCCTAGCCAAGAGAGGGAAAGATGGAGGAAGGAGCGGGAGGAGAGAGAGAGACAGGGAATAAAGAGGAAGGGACTGTATCTCCTGATCTGACAGGATACTGAATCAACTCTCTACAAAATGAATTGACTCCAACTTGAACCAACTTGAATTCAGATGATGTGATGTTTTACTGTTGTGTTCCCCCCCCCCCCCCCCCCCCCCCCTCTAGATGATTCCTCTGGATTCGTTTGTGGGTCAGAGTGCAGACGGTAAGATGGTTCCTATTATCCCCGGTGGAAACAGCATCCCGCTGACCTTCTCCAACAGGAAGGAGTATGTAGCCCGGGCCATCGAGTACCGCCTGCACGAGATAGACAGACAGGTACGACACAGACACACACAGACAACCCCATCGAGTACCGCCTGCACGAGATAGACAGACAGGTACGACACACACACAGACAACCCCATCAAGTACCGCCTGCACTAGATAGACAGAACGGTAT
>NW_026601360.1:25000-50000 GCF_029448725.1 Salvelinus fontinalis
CTGTATTAATTACAGGTAGTGTGGTACCATGAGGTAATGGCTGTATTAATTCCAGGTTGTGTGGTACCATGAGGTAATGGCTGTATTAATTCCAGGTTGTGCGGTACCATGAGGTAATGGCTGTATTAATTCCAGGTAGTGTGGTACCGTGAGGTAATGGCTGTATTAATTCCAGGTTGTGCGGTACCATGAGGTAATGGTTGTATTAATTCCAGGTTGTGCGGTACCGTGAGGTAGAAGAGCATCACACTCAGGTCCAGTGGTTCTGGCAGACCCTAGAGGACTTCTCCAACGAGGAGAGGGTTCTGTTCATGCGCTTCGTCTCCGGACGGTCCAGGCTGCCCGCCAACACAGCTGACATCTCCCAGAGGTTCCAGATTATGAAGGTGGACAGGGTAAGACAAACACACACACACACACACACACACACACACACACACACACACACACACACACACACACACACACACACACACACACACACACTGGTGCGTTCCCCCAGTCTAAAGGCCAGTGTGCGTTCCCCCAGTCTACAGGCCAGTGTGCGTTCCCCCAGTCTAAAGACCAGTGTGCGTTCCCTGCGTTCCCCCAGTCTACAGACCAGTGTGCGTTCCCCCAGTCTACAGGCCAGTGTGCGTTCCCTGCGTTCCCCCAGTCTACAGGCCAGTGTGCGTTCCCCCAGTCTACAGGCCAGTGTGCGTTCCCTGCGTTCCCCCAGTCTACAGGCCAGTGTGCGTTCCCCCAGTCTACAGGCCAGTGTGCGTTCCCCCAGTCTAAAGGCCAGTGTGCGTTCCCCCAGTCTACAGGCCAGTGTGCGTTCCCTGCGTTCCCCCAGTCTACAGACCAGTGTGCGTTCCCCCAGTCTACAGGCCAGTGTGCGTTCCCTGCGTTCCCCCAGTCTACAGACCAGTGTGCGTTCCCTGCGTTCCCCCAGTCTACAGACCAGTGTGCGTTCCCCCAGTCTACAGGCCAGTGTGCGTTCCCTGCGTTCCCCCAGTCTACAGGCCAGTGTGCGTTCCCCCAGTCTACAGGCCAGTGTGCGTTCCCTGCGTTCCCCCAGTCTACAGGCCAGTGTGCGTTCCCCCAGTCTACAGGCCAGTGTGCGTTCCCTGCGTTCCCCCAGTCTACAGGCCAGTGTGCGTTCCCCCAGTCTACAGACCAGTGTGCGTTCCCCCAGTCTAAAGGCCAGTGTGCGTTCCGCCAGTCTACAGGCCAGTGTGCGTTCCCCCAGTCTACAGGCCAGTGTGCGTTCCCCCAGTCTACAGGCCAGTGTGCGTTCCCCCAGTCTAAAGGCCAGTGTGCGTTCCCCCAGTCTACAGGCCAGTGTGCGTTCCCTGCGTTCCCCCAGTCTACAGGCCAGTGTGCGTTCCCCCAGTCTACAGGCCAGTGTGCGTTCCCCCAGTCTACAGGCCAGTGTGCGTTCCCCCAGTCTAAAGACCAGTGTGCGTTCCCCCAGTCTAAAGACCAGTGTGCGTTCCCCCAGTCTAAAGACCAGTGTGCGTTCCCCCAGTCTAAAGGCCAGTGTGCGTTCCCCCAGTCTAAAGGCCAGTGTGCGTTCCCCCAGTCTAAAGGCCAGTGTGCGTTCCCCCAGTCTAAAGGCCAGTGTGAGTTCCCCCAGTCTAAAGGCCAGTGTGCGTTCCCCCAGTCTAAAGACCAGTGTGCGTTCCCCCAGTCTAAAGGCCAGTGTGCGTTCCCCCAGTCTACAGGCCAGTGTGCGTTCCCCCAGTCTACAGGCCAGTGTGCGTTCCCCCAGTCTAAAGGCCAGTGTGCGTTCCCCCAGTCTACAGGCCAGTGTGCGTTCCCCCAGTCTACAGGCCAGTGTGCGTTCCCTGCGTTCCCCCAGTCTACAGGCCAGTGTGCGTTCCCCCAGTCTACAGGCCAGTGTGCGTTCCCCCAGTCTACAGGCCAGTGTGCGTTCCCCCAGTCTAAAGGCCAGTGTGCGTTCCCCCAGTCTACAGGCCAGTGTGCGTTCCCCCAGTCTACAGGCCAGTGTGCGTTCCCCCAGTCTGCAGACCAGTGTGCGTTCCCCCAGTCTAAAGGCCAGTGTGCATTCCCCCAGTCTAAAGGCCAGTGTGCGTTCCCCCAGTCTACAGGCCAGTGTGCGTTCCCCCAGTCTAAAGGCCAGTGTGCGTTCCCCCAGTCTACAGGCCAGTGTGCGTTCCCCCAGTCTAAAGACCAGTGTGCGTTCCCCCAGTCTACAGGCCAGTGTGCGTTCCCCCAGTCTACAGACCAGTGTGCGTTCCCCCAGTCTAAAGGCCAGTGTGCGTTCCCCCAGTCTACAGGCCAGTGTGCATTCCCCCAGTCTACAGGCCAGTGTGCGTTCCCCCAGTCTAAAGGCCAGTGTGCATTCCCCCAGTCTACAGGCCAGTGTGCGTTCCCCCAGTCTAAAGGCCAGTGTGCATTCCCCCAGTCTACAGGCCAGTGTGCGTTCCCCCAGTCTAAAGGCCAGTGTGCATTCCCCCAGTCTACAGGCCAGTGTGCGTTCCCCCAGTCTACAGGCCAGTGTGCGTTCCCCCAGTCTACAGGCCAGTGTGCGTTCCCCCAGTCTAAAGGCCAGTGTGCGTTCCCCCAGTCTAAAGGCCAGTGTGCGTTCCTCCAGTCTAAAGGCCAGTGCATTTCTCTGCCAATAGAAGAACAGCTCAAAGACAGGACTACACACATTTAAATGGAGAGGATACATGCATTACAAGCAACAAGAGAATGTTGATGATGTATTGAACACCTCTCTCTCTCTGTTCTACCTCTTCTACCACCTCTTTGTCTCTGCCCCTCCCCCCTCTCTCTGTCTCTCTCTCTCTCTCTGTTCAAACCACCCCCCTCTCTCTTTCTCTCTATCTCTCTCTCTGTCTGTCTCCCTCACTCTGTTCCACCCTCTCTGTCTCTCTCTCCCCCCCTCTCTCTCTCTGTTCCTCCCCCCGCTCTCCCTATCTCTCTATCTCTCTCTCTCTCTCCCCCCCCCTCTCTCTCTCTCTGTTCCACCCTCTCTCCCCCCTCTCTCTCTCTCTCCCCCCCCTCTCTCTCTCTCTGTTCCACCCTCTCTCTCCCCCCCCTCTCTCTCTCTCTGTTCCACCCTCTCTGTCTCTCTCTCCCCCCCTCTCTCTCTCTGTTCCTCCCCCCGCTCTCCCTATCTCTCTATCTCTCTCTCTCTCTCTCCCCCCTCTCTCTCTCTCTCCCCCCCCCCCTCTCTCTCTCTGTTCCACCCTCTCTCTCCCCCCCCCTCTCCCCCCCCCCCACCCCCTCTCCCCCATACAGCCGTATGACAGCCTGCCGACCTCCCAGACGTGTTTCTTCCAGCTGCGCCTGCCTCCTTACTCCAGCCAGACGGTGATGGCAGAGAGACTACGCTACGCCATCAACAACTGTCGCTCCATCGACATGGACAACTACATGCTGTCACGCAACGTAGACAACGCCGAGGGCTCGGACACAGACTACTGACCAACCGCAGTCTACCCCCGGAGGCACCGTCAAAACAACACACTTTCACAGACCCTCACCACACACACACACCGAGACCCAGGAAAGACCTGGCCTGGATGGAATAAAGACTGTCCTCTCACAGACCCTCACCACACACACCGACACAGAGACCCAGGAAAGACCGGGCCTGAATGGAATAAAGACTGTCCTCTCACAGAGCGTCACACAGCAGAAACCCAGAAGGAAAAGTGCATCTCCTTGGTCCCGTCGTCAACGTACAGTAAGAACTCACAGAGTAGCAACAACAGAGAGCGTTAATGTAGCTGTACGGAAGGCCGGGTCACTTTTGAACACCTCATTATATTCCATGTTAACTCTACTACTCTCGACGCATAAGACATAATGGATGGATTTGATTCAATGTTTTTATTTTTCAACCTTGTGGTTTTATTAGTAAGTTGTTTTTTTTAAGCAATTAAAAAAAAAAAGAGAAGCAGTTCATTTGAGTTATTTTTAATATTATTTTGGTTCTTTTTTTCATCGCTTCATTTCTTTCAGGTTTTTTTTATTTTTAATGTTTATTTAGTCTTTGGGAAAATGTGTATAAGAGTATTCATTCACCCAAAGTGAAGAAGAAAAAATACAATATGTTGTACATTGTGTATAATGTTTCATTAGGAAAATGTTTTACATAAATATCCATATTTATTTTTGTTTTAATTTTTAAATTGCCGACGCCGCGGTTTCCTAAAGCAGCAAGAAGAAGAAACTCAATAAAATGCTTCAGAACGGACTTGTCAGTTTATTCTGTGATCAATAAGTGGGGTCTTGGAAGTGGTCGATTTTAGAAATTACAAACCATTAAACCAACATGAAATCAGAATATTAAAATTATAATACAAAACATTATGGAGAACACTTTGTTTCGCAGGGAAAAACAAATATCATCACATTTCTTTTTATTAAGTATAAAAATGTCACAAAAGGCCACCTTTTTAGGGAGGTAAAGTAAATAAACCTTGAACATTGTCCAAAACATATTTACACAAAGGAAAAACTCCTTCCCATGGAGTCAAAAGGGACAAAGGAAAAACTCCTTCCCATCGAGTCAGAAGGGACAAAGGAAAAACTCCTTCCCATCGAGTCAGAAGACATTGTTCAACAATGTGCATGTTGTTCACACATGAGCCAGTTTAGAATCAGATGTTGGTGTTCACACATGAGCCAGTTTAGAATCAGATGTTGGTGTTCACACATGAGCCAGTTTAGAATCAGATGTTGGTGTTCACACATGAGCCAGTTTAGAATCAGATGTTGGTGTTCACACATGAGCCAGTTTAGAATCAGATGTTGGTGTTCACACATGAGCCAGTTTAGAATCAGATGTTGGTGTTCACACATGAGCCAGTTTAGAATCAGATGTTGGTGTTTACATCACATGGTATCTAGTACCTGGTGTTAAGTCAGATTTTGTTGTTTACATCATCTAGTATCTGGTGTGAAGTCAGATATTGTTGTTTACATCACATGGTATCTAGTATCTGGTGTCAGCTATTGTTGTTTACATCACATGGTATCTAGTATCTGGTGTCAGATATTGTTGTTTACATCACATGGTATCTAGTATCTGGTGTCAGATATTGTTGTTTACATCACATGGTATCTGGTGTCAGATATTGTTGTTTACATCACATGGTATCTAGTATCTGGTGTCAGCTATTGTTGTTTACATCATATGGTATCTAGTATCTGGTGTCAGATATTGTTGTTTACATCACATGGTATCTAGTATCTGGTGTCAGATATTGTTGTTTACATCACATGGTATCTAGTATCTGGTGTCAGATATTGTTGTTTACATCACATGGTATCTAGTATCTGGTGTCAGATATTGTTGTTTACATCACATGGTATCTAGTATCTGGTGTCAGATATTGTTGTTTACATCACATGGTATCTAGTATCTGGTGTCAGAAATTGTTGTTTACATCACATGGTATCTAGTATCTGGTGTCAGATATTGTTGTTTACATCACATGGTATCTAGTATCTGGTGTCAGATATTGTTGTTTACATCACATGGTATCTAGTATCTGGTGTCAGATATTGTTGTTTACATCACATGGTATCTAGTATCTGGTGTCAGATATTGTTGTTTACATCACATGGTATCTAGTATCTGGTGTCAGATATTGTTGTTTACATCACATGGTATCTAGTATCTGGTGTCAGATATTGTTGTTTACATCACATGGTATCTAGTATCTGGTGTCAGATATTGTTGTTTACATCACATGGTATCTAGTATCTGGTGTCAGATATTGTTGTTTACATCACATGGTATCTAGTATCTGGTGTCAGATATTGTTGTTTACATCACATAGTATCTAGTATCTGGTGTCAGATATTGTTGTTTACATCACATGGTATCTGGTGTGAAGTCAGATATTGTTGTTTACATCACATGGTATCTAGTATCTGGTGTCAGATATTGTTGTTTACATCACATGGTATCTAGTATCTGGTGTCAACTATTGTTGTTTACATCACATGGTATCTAGTATCTGGTGTCAGATATTGTTGTTTACATCACATGGTATCTAGTATCTGGTGTCAGATATTGTTGTTTACATCACATAGTATCTAGTATCTGGTGTCAGATATTGTTGTTTACATCACATGGTATCTAGTATCTGGTGTCAGATATTGTTGTTTACATCACATGGTATCTAGTATCTGGTGTCAGCTATTGTTGTTTACATCATATGGTATCTAGTATCTGGTGTCAGATATTGTTGTTTACATCACATGGTATCTAGTATCTGGTGTCAGATATTGTTGTTTACATCACATGGTATCTGGTGTGAAGTCAGATATTTTTGTTTACATCACATGGTATCTAGTATCTGGTGTCAGCTATTGTTGTTTACATCACATGGTATCTAGTATCTGGTGTCAGATATTGTTGTTTACATCACATGGTATCTGGTGTCAGATATTGTTGTTTACATCACATGGTATCTGGTGTGAAGTCAGATATAGTTGTTTACATCACATGGTATCTGGTGTGAAGTCAGATATAGTTGTTTACATCACATGGTATCTAGTATCTGGTGTCAGATATTGTTGTTTACATCACATGGTATCTAGTATCTGGTGTCAGATATGGTTGTTTACATGGCAGCTGGTGTCAGATATTGTTGTTTACATGGTATCTGGTGTCAGATATTGTTGTTTACATCACATGGTATCTGGTGTCAGATATTGTTGTTTACATCACATGGTATCTGGTGTCAGATATTGTTGTTTACATCACATGGTATCTGGTGTCAGATATTGTTGTTTACATCACATGGTATCTAGTATCTGGTGTCAGATATTGTTGTTTACATCACATGGTATCTAGTATCTGGTGTCAGATATTGTTGTTTACATCACATGGTATCTAGTATCTGGTGTCAGATATTGTTGTTTACATCACATGGTATCTAGTATCTGGTGTCAGATATTGTTGTTTACATCACATGGTATCTGGTGTGAAGTCAGATATAGTTGTTTACATCACATGGTATCTGGTGTGAAGTCAGATATAGTTGTTTACATCACATGGTATCTAGTATCTGGTGTCAGATATTGTTGTTTACATCACATGGTATCTAGTATCTGGTGTCAGATATGGTTGTTTACATGGCAGCTGGTGTCAGATATTGTTGTTTACATGGTATCTGGTGTCAGATATTGTTGTTTACATCACATGGTATCTGGTGTCAGATATTGTTGTTTACATCACATGGTATCTGGTGTCAGATATTGTTGTTTACATCACATGGTATCTGGTGTCAGATATTGTTGTTTACATCACATGGTATCTGGTGTCAGATATTGTTGTTTACATCACATGGTATCTGGTGTCAGATATTGTTGTTTACATCACATGGTATCTGGTGTCAGATATTGTTGTTTACATCACATGGTATCTAGTATCTGGTGTCAGATATTGTTGTTTACATCACATGGTATCTAGTATCTGGTGTCAGATATTGTTGTTTACATCACATGGTATCTAGTATCTGGTGTCAGATATTGTTGTTTACATCACATGGTATCTAGTATCTGGTGTCAGATATTGTTGTTTACATCACATGGTATCTGGTGTGAAGTCAGATATAGTTGTTTACATCACATGGTATCTGGTGTGAAGTCAGATATAGTTGTTTACATCACATGGTATCTAGTATCTGGTGTCAGATATTGTTGTTTACATCACATGGTATCTAGTATCTGGTGTCAGATATGGTTGTTTACATGGCAGCTGGTGTCAGATATTGTTGTTTACATGGTATCTGGTGTCAGATATTGTTGTTTACATCACATGGTATCTGGTGTCAGATATTGTTGTTTACATCACATGGTATCTGGTGTCAGATATTGTTGTTTACATCACATGGTATCTGGTGTCAGATATTGTTGTTTACATCACATGGTATCTAGTATCTGGTGTCAGATATTGTTGTTTACATCACATGGTATCTAGTATCTGGTGTCAGATATTGTTGTTTACATCACATGGTATCTAGTATCTGGTGTCAGATATTGTTGTTTACATCACATGGTATCTAGTATCTGGTGTCAGATATTGTTGTTTACATCACATGGTATCTGGTGTCAGATATTGTTGTTTACATCACATGGTATCTGGTGTCAGATATTGTTGTTTACATCACATGTTATCTGGTGTCAGATATTGTTCACACATTGACTGCATTCCAAATGGCACCATTTGGGACCCAGCCATTATCTGGTGTGTAGAAGGATTGTCAGAGTTAATGGTTAACTGGATAGAACAGGAAATGACTGGTAGGAGGTAGTGGGGCTGTTGTATTGTCCCTCACACTGTAGCTCAGGCTCTCTATGGAAGACTGTCTCTCTATCTCTGTCTGTCTCTCTATCTCTGTCTGTCTCTCTATCTCTGTCTGTCTCTCTATCTCTGTCTGTCTCTCTATCTCTGTCTGTCTCTCTATCTCTGTCTGTCTCTCTCTATCTCTGTCTGTCTCTCTATCTCTCTCTCTCTGTCTCTCTCTATCTGTCTCTGTCTGTCTCTCTCTGTCTCTCTCTCTCTGTATCTCTCTCTCTCTCTCTCTCTCTCTGTCTCTCTCTATCTGTCTCTGTCTGTCTCTCTCTGTCTCTCTATCTCTCTCTCTCTCTGTATCTCTCTCTCTCTCGCTCTCCATCGCTCTCTTCTCTCTCTATCTTCATAGTCTGTCTCCTCTCTCTCTCTTCTCTCTCTATCTTCATAGTCTGTCTCCTCTCTCTCTCTTCTCTCTCTATCTTCATAGTCTGTCTCCTCTCTCTCTCTTCTCTCTCTATCTTCATAGTCTGTCTCCTCTCTCTCTCTTCTCTCTCTATCTTCATAGTCTGTCTCCTCTCTCTTCTCTCTCTATCTTCATAGTCTGTCTCTCTCTCTCTTCTCTCTCTATCTTCATAGTCTGTCTCCTCTCTCTCTCTTCTCTCTCTATCTTCATAGTCTGTCTCCTCTCTCTCTCTTCTCTCTCTATCTTCATAGTCTGTCTCCTCTCTCTCTCTTCTCTCTCTATCTTCATAGTCTGTCTCCTCTCTCTCTCTCGCTCAATTCAATTCAAGGGATTTTATTTGCATATGTTTCATATGTTAACATTGCCAAAGCAAGTCTGTCTCTCTCTGTGTCTCTCTCTCTTTCTCTGTTGTTATAGTCTGTCTGTCTCTGTGTCTCTCTCTCTTTCTCTGTTGTCATAGTCTGTCTGTCTCTCTCTCCATCTCTCTCTCTCCATCGCTCTCTCGCTCTCTCTCCATCGCTCTCTCTCCCTCGCACTCTCATTTTCTCCATCTCTCTCTCCATCTCTCTCTCTCTCCATCGCTCTCTCCTCCTCTCCGCCTCTTTCTCTCAGTTCACCACATTACAGCCCAAGTGAAATGCTTGACAGGCACTGTCCAGGTCTGTCTGTCTGTCTGTCTGTCTGTCTGTCTGGGACCTGATAAATCTTCTCTTGGTGTAGTTCAAGGTCTCCACAGTGACCCTTGGCGTGTCACACAGGAGGAGCAGGGAGTCGCGTCAGGGCCAAGCTGATAGGTGGAATGGCTGACGTCAGGTTGTCTCGTTGTTGTTGTTGATCCTATCTATGGTTCAACGTGGACATGATGTCAACATGAGGTCACGTTATTGTGTCAACTAAGAAAAACAAGTGGACTGAATGAAGGAAGAGTCCATCAGAAGCTGAGTGAGATGTTAGTTACCTTTCAATGTGATACTACTCTACCAGGGTGGATATCACGGGTCCATTTGGGATCTGATCACATTCTGTCAGCTGTCGGAATAACACGACCCCATATCCCAGTATTCCTGTTATTAGTCCTGCTTTTTAAGACCCTTCTTGTTCCCAGATGGGTAACCAGGCTATCCAGTTACAACCATTTATCAATCTGATCACCCTCAACTTCCTCAGGACAGATAAGTCCGACTCAACTCCCTCAGTCCAGATAAGTCCAACTCAACTTCCTCAGGCCAGATAAGTCCGACTCAACTCCCTCAGTCCAGATAAGTCCAACTCAACTTCCTCAGGCCAGATAAGTCCAACTCAACTCCCTCAGGCCAGATAAGTCCAACTCAACTTCCTCAGGCCAGATAAATCCGACTCAACTTCCTCAGGCCAGATAAGTCCAACTCAACTTCCTCAGGCCAGATAAGTCCAACTCAACTTCCTCAGGCCAGATAAGTCCAACTCAACTTCCTCAGGCCAGATAAGTCCAACTCAACTTCCTCAGTCCAGATAAGTCCAACTCAACTTCCTCAGGCCAGATAAGTCCAACTCAACTTCCTCAGTCCAGATAAGTCCAACTCAACTTCCTCAGTCCAGATAAGTCCAACTCAACTTCCTCAGTCCAGATAAGTCCAACTCAACTCCCTCAGTCCAGATAAGTCCAACTCAACTCCCTCAGGCCAGATAAGTCCAACTCAACTTCCTCAGGCCAGATAAGTCCAACTCAACTGCACCAAATTAAATGTCAACCAAGAGATGGGCTACTGCAAGTAAGGTACTGATGGAGACTGGGGTTTCTCTCCTTTACCCAACACCCTTTCTGTTTTACTCCTCTCTCTCTCTCTCTCTCTCTGTCCTCAAGATAACAAACAAAACCAAGGTTAGTTTTGTTTGTTATTCTGAGGGCAGACAGACTAAGCTTGGTTTTGTTTCTTAAATCTCCTCTTCTCCATGTCTCAGGGTCTTACTGCAGGTCTATAATATATCTCCTGTCCTCCATGTCTCAGTGTCTTACTGCAGGTCTATAGTATATCTCCTGTCCTCCATGTCTCAGTGTCTTACTGCAGGTCTATAGTATATCTCCTGTCCTCCATGTCTCAGTGTTTTACTGCAGCTAGTATGATCACATAATGGATCACATGACGCACAGCTCTTAAAGAGACAGCCACTGTCGCGCCCCGCTCAGACACCGACCTTTGCCCTCTGCTGTATTGGAGAGCCTGTTGTGGAAAGATACAGCTGTGCCTCTCCCGGGTCAACTCTGTACCCAGATCAGTCCTTATCTCCTCCATGGACCATGTCTGGGTCCAGCTGTTACGAGCGGCTGCTCTCCCCACCACCACGACCATCACCTCCCGTGTTTCTGGGTGCGATGATGCTCTCCTTGGACTGGAGCAGCCTCTCCAGGCAGGGCGAGCTGATCTTCCCCGACGGAGGCCCTTGTCGATGGGCTCGGGGTCTGACTCTGTAGGGGTGGGTCTGGAGGTGGGAGTCCACAGGGCTCACCTGGGGGTCGGTGCTGGAGGACACCGCGTCGTCTTGGGTCTGTTCCTGGTCGTCGGCTGGGCGGTTGGATCCCAGGGAGCAGCCGGTGGAGGGCCTGCCCAGGCCCGGTGGCTCTTGCTGGGCTGTCTCTGTCTCTGTCTTGGAGGAGCAGATGAGGGCAGTGTGGAGACATTTGAGATGAGTGGCAGAGGAGTAAGGGAAGGAGCCAGGTAGAGGTCCGTGGGAGGCTCGCAGGGCTGGGTGGTGATCACCCTCTGGGGGGGAGACGATGGGAGGAGAGGCTGGAGGGGGTGGGTGGGCTGGGGCATGGCACTGCTGTGAAGAGTCAGAATGGAATAGGTTAGTTTGTATCTCTTTGTCCACCATGAAGAATTGACTACAAAGAATAGTAGAACATCTTTCTTCCTTAAGAGGCATTATGACATCCTGGAATTCTGTCTCCTGCTTTCTGATGGGATTCTAGACTCCAGAGTTCTATCTAGTGATTACATCATAACTCTGTCGAACATCATCTGAGGGGGAGAGAACAGAACAAACAGAAACCAGTCGGTCTGGCACGAGAGGGGAACACGAGGAACCTTGTTTTTCCTCCTCTCCTACTTCTCAACCTCCTCCCTCTACTCCTCCTCCCTTCTCTCCTACTCCCTTCTCTCTTCCTCCCTTCTCTTCTCCTCCCTTCTCTCTTCCTCCCTTCTCTTCTTCTCCCTTCTCTCTTCCTCCCTTCTCTTCTCCTCCCTTCTCTCCTCTTCCCTTCTCTCCTCTTCCCTTCTCTCCTCTTCCCTTCTCTCCTCTTCCCTTCTCTCCTCTTCTCTCCTCTTCCCTTCTCTCCTCCTCCCTCTACTCCTCCTCCCTTCTCTCCTCCTCCTTCCTTCTCTCCTCCTCCCTTCTCTCCTCCTCCCTCTACTCCTCCTCCCTTCTCTCCTCTTCCCTTCTCTCCTCCTCCCTTCTCTCCTACTCCCTCTACTCCTCCTCCCTTCTCTTCTCCTCCTTCCTTCTCTCCTCCTCCCTTCTCTCCTCCTCCCTTCTCTCCTCCTCCCTCTACTCCTCCTCCTCCCTTCTCTCCTCCTCCCTTCTCTCCTCCTCCCTTCTCTCCTCCTCCCTTCTCTTCTCCTCCCTTCTCTACTCCGCCCTTATCTCCTACTCCCTTCTCTCCTCCGCCCTTATCTCCTACTCCCTTCTCTCCTCCTTCCTTCTTTCCTCCTTCCTTCTCTCCTCCTCCCTCTACGCCTCCTCCCTTCTCTCCTCCTCCCTCTACCCCTCTTCCCTTCTCTCCTCCTTCCTTCTCTCCTCTTCCCTTCTCTCCTCTTCCCTTCTCTCCTCCTCCCTTCTCTCCTCCTCCCTCCTCTTCCCTTCTCTCCTCCTTCCTTCTCTCCCCCTCCCTTCTCTCCTCCTCTTCCAGACCTCTACCTGTCCTCTAAGACATTCCTCTGTTGTTCTCAGTCCATTGTCTTATGGAAAATGACACCTCTATAATTCCTCTCCAATAGAGATAGATTGTAAAAACCTGCTCTGCCCTCTTCCTGCTATTCTCAGGATAATGGATATGTTGGGCTCCTCTCCTCCCTTCCTCTCCTCCCTTCCTCCCTTCCTCCCTCAACTCCTACCTGTAGGGTTGCGTTCCAGACTGCACTGAAAGTGGCTGCTCTCCTATGGTCCTACTAGCATAGCTACGGTCCTACTAGCATAGCTACCACATACACTAAGTCAGTGTTCTGGACATGCATTGTAAATGGAATGGTGGTGTTGATACATAACCAGTATCTCAGCTACAATGTAGCAGTGTTCTGGACTTGTACCATTCTAAGTGGTATGCTGGTGTGAGTATTGGAACAGAGTTCCCAGCAGTCTTTCATCAAACCTCCCTGTTAAAGAGCTTTACCTTGTGTCTCTTAGCTGGAGTGTGGTGCTCTTCCTGGCTGTCAGTGTGCTGGTCTGGGTCTGGGTCTCGGCGGGCTCGGACTTGAGGAAACCAGCTATGGAGCATCGCTTCCATCTTCAGGATGACACTGACGTAGCGCTCACTACAAACAGAACACAGAACATACCAGGATTTAGAACACAGACAAGAGAATAGAACACAGACAAGAGAAAATAACTGAGTTTAGAACACATAATAGAACAAGGTTTAGAACACAGAAAAGAGAATAGAACACAGAACAGAGAAAATAACTGCGTTTAGAACACATAATAGAACAAGGTTTAGAACCCAGAACACATAATAGAATAGGGTTTAGAACACAGAACACATAATAGAAAAGGGTTTAGAACACAGAACACATAATAGAACAGGGTTTAGAACACATAATAGAACAGGGTTTAGAACACATAATAGAACAGGGTTTAGAACACAGAACAGGGTTTAGAACACATAATAGAACATGGTTTAGAACACAGAACACATAATAGAACAGGGCTTAGAACACAGAACCGATAACATAACAGGGTTTAGAACACAGAACACATACTAGAACAGGGTTTAGAACACAGAACACATAATAGAACAGGGTTTAGAACACAGAACACATAATATAACAGGATTTAGAACACAGAACACATAATAGAACAGGGTTTAGAACACAGACCAGGGTTTAGAACACAGAACAGATAACATAACAGAGTTTAGAACACAGAACAGATAACATAACAGGGTTTAGAACACAGAACAGATAACATAACAGGGTTTAGAACACAGAACAGATAACATAACAGGGTTTAGAACACAGAACAGATAATAGAACAGGGTTTAGAACACAGAAACAGATAATAGAACAGGGTTTACAACACAGAACAGGGTTTAGAACACAGAACACATAATATAACAGAGTTTAGAAAACAGAACACATAATAGAACAGTTTAGAACACAGAACAGATAATAGAACAGGGTTTGGAATACAGAACAGATAATAGAACAGGGTTTGGAATACAGAACAGATAATAGAACAGGGTTTGGAATACAGAACAGATAATAGAACAGGGTTTGGAATACAGAACAGATAATAGAACAGGGTTTTTTTTTTAATACAGAACAGATAATAGAACAGGGTTTGGAATACAGAACAGATAATAGAACAGGGTTTGGAATACAGAACAGATAATAGAACAGGGTTTGGAATACAGAACAGATAATAGAACAGGGTTTGGAATACAGAACAGATAATAGAACAGGGTTTGGAATACAGAACAGATAATAGAACAGGGTTTGGAATACAGAACAGATAATAGAACAGGGTTTGGAATACAGAACAGATAATAGAACAGGGTTTGGAATACAGAACAGATAATAGAACAGGGTTTGGAATACAGAACAGATAATAGAACAGGGTTTGGAATACAGAACAGATAATAGAACAGGGTTTGGAATACAGAACAGATAATAGAACAGGGTTTGGAATACAGAACAGATAATAGAACAGTACAATTCAGTACAAAACAGAACAATTCACACACTTCTCCCTATATAGTGGTACTACTATAGACCAGAGCCCTATTCCCTATATAGTGGTCCTACTATAGACCAGAGCCCTATTCCCTATATATAGTGGTACTACTATAGACCAGAGCCCTATTCCCTATATAGTGGTACTACTATAGACCAGAGTCCTATTCCCTATATAGTGGTACTACTATAGACCAGAGTCCTATTCCCTATATAGTGGTACTACTATAGACCAGAGCCCTATTCCCTATATAGTGGTACTACTATAGACCAGAGCCCTATTCCCTATATAGTGGTACTACTATAGACCAGAGTCCTATTCCCTATATAGTGGTACTACTATAGACCAGAGCCCTATTCCCTATATAGTGGTACTACTATAGACCAGAGCCCTATTCCCTATATAGTGGTACTACTATAGTCCAGAGCCCTATTCCCTATATAGTGCACTATAGACCAGAGCCCTATTCCCTATATAGTGGTACTACTATAGACCAGAGCCCTATTCCCTATATAGTGGTACTACTATAGACCAGAGCCCTATTCCCTATATAGTGGTACTACTATAGACCAGAGCCCTATTCCCTATATAGTGGTACTACTATAGACCAGAGCCCTATTCCCTATATATAGTGGTACTACTATAGACCAGAGCCCTATTCCCTATATAGTGGTACTACTATAGACCAGAGCCCTATTCCCTATATAGTGGTACTACTATAGACCAGAGCCCTATATAGTGGTACTACTATAGACCAGAGCCCTATTCACTATATAGTGTACTACTATAGACCAGAGCCCTATTCACTATATAGTGTACTACTATAGACCAGAGCCCTATTCCCTATATAGTGGTACTACTATAGACCAGAGCCCTATTCCCTATATAGTGGTACTACTATAGACCAGATCCCTATTCCCTATATAGTGGTACTACTATAGACCAGAGCCCTATTCCCTATATAGTGGTACTACTATAGACCAGAGTCCTATTCCCTATATAGTGGTACTACTATAGACCAGAGCCCTATTCCCTATATAGTGGTACTACTATAGACCAGAGTCCTATTCCCTATATAGTGGTACTACTATACACCAGAGCCCTATTCCCTATATAGTGGTACTACTATAGACCAGAGCCCTATTCCCTATATAGTGGTACTACTATAGACCAGAGCCCTATTCCCTATATAGTGCTACTACTATAGACCAGAGCCCTATTCCCTATATAGTGGTACTACTATAGACCAGAGCCCTATTCCCTATATAGTGGTACTACTATAGACCAGAGCCCGATTCCCTATATAGTGCTACTACTATAGACCAGAGCCCTATTCCCTATATAGTGGTACTACTATAGACCAGAGCCCTATTCCCTATATAGTGGTACTACTATAGACCAGAGCCCTATTCCCTATATAGTGGTACTACGATAGACCAGAGTCCTATTCCCTATATAGTGGTACTACTATAGACCAGAGCCCTATTCCCTATATAGTGGGTCTACTATAGACCAGAGCCCTATTCCCTATATAGTGTACTACTATAGACCAGAGCCCTATTCCCTATATAGTGGTACTACTATAGACCAGAGCCCTATTCCCTATATAGTGGTACTACTATAGACCAGAGTCCTATTCCCTATATAGTGGTACTACTATAGACCAGAGTCCTATTCCCTATATAGTGGTACTACTATAGACCAGAGCCCTATTCCCTATATAGTGGTACTACTATAGACCAGAGCCCTATAGAACCCTATTCCCTATATAGTGGTACTACTATAGACCAGAGCCCTATTCCCTATATAGTGTACTACTATAGACCAGAGCCCTATTCCCTATATAGTGGTACTACAATAGACCAGAGCCCTATTCCCTATATAGTGTACTACTATAGACCAGAGCCCTATTCCCTATATAGTGCACTATAGACCAGAGCCCTATTCCCTATATAGTGGTACTACTATAGACCAGAGCCCTATTCCCTATATAGTGGTACTACTATAGACCAGAGCCCTATTCCCTATATAGTGGTACTACTATAGACCAGAGCCCTATTCCCTATATAGTGGTACTACTATAGACCAGAGCCCTATTCCCTATATATAGTGGTACTACTATACACCAGAGCCCTATTCCCTATATAGTGGTACTACTATAGACCAGAGCCCTATTCCCTATATTGTGGTACTACTATAGACCAGAGCCCTATATAGTGGTACTACTATAGACCAGAGCCCTATTCACTATATAGTGTACTACTATAGACCAGAGCCCTATTCACTATATAGTGTACTACTATAGACCAGAGCCCTATATAGTGGTACTACTATAGACCAGAGCCCTATTCACTATATAGTGTACTACTATAGACCAGAGCCCTATTCCCTATATAGTGGTACTACTATAGACCAGAGCCCTATTCCCTATATAGTGGTACTACTATAGACCAGAGCCCTATTCCCTATATAGTGGTACTACTATAGACCAGAGTCCTATTCCCTATATAGTGGTACTACTATAGACCAGAGTCCTATTCCCTATATAGTGGTACTACTATAGACCAGATCCCTATTCCCTATATAGTGGTACTACTATAGACCAGAGCCCTATATAGTGGTACTACTATAGACCAGAGCCCTATATAGTGGTACTACTATAGACCAGAGCCCTATTCACTATATAGTGTACTACTATAGACCAGAGCCCTATTCACTATATAGTGGTACTACTATAGACCAGAGCCCTATATAGTGGTACTACTATAGACCAGAGCCCTATTCACTATATAGTGTACTACTATAGACCAGAGCCCTATTCACTATATAGTGTACTACTATAGACCAGAGTCCTATTCACTATATAGTGTACTACTATAGACCAGAGCCCTATTCACTATATAGTTGTACTACTATAGACCAGAGTCCTATTCCCTATATAGTGGTACTACTATAGACCAGAGCCCTATTCCCTATATAGTGGTACTACTATAGACCAGAGCCCTATTCCCTATATAGTGGTACTACTATAGACCAGAGTCCTATTCCCTATATAGTGGTACTACTATAGACCAGAGCCCTATTCACTATATAGTGTACTACTATAGACCAGAGCCCTATTCCCTATATAGTGGTACTACTATAGACCAGAGCCCTATTCCCTATATAGTGGTACTACTATAGACCAGAGCCCTATTCCCTATATAGTGGTACTACTATAGACCAGAGCCCTATTCCCTATATAGTGGTACTACTATACACCAGAGCCCTATTCCCTATATAGTGGTACTACTATAGACCAGAGCCCTATTCCCTATATAGTGGTACTACTATAGACCAGAGCCCGATTCCCTATATAGTGCTACTACTATAGACCAGAGCCCTATTCCCTATATAGTGGTACTACTATAGACCAGAGCCCTATTCCCTATATAGTGGTACTACTATAGACCAGAGCCCTATTCCCTATATAGTGGTACTACGATAGACCAGAGTCCTATTCCCTATATAGTGGTACTACTATAGACCAGAGCCCTATTCCCTATATAGTGGGTCTACTATAGACCAGAGCCCTATTCCCTATATAGTGTACTACTATAGACCAGAGCCCTATTCCCTATATAGTGGTACTACTATAGACCAGAGCCCTATTCCCTATATAGTGGTACTACTATAGACCAGAGTCCTATTCCCTATATAGTGGTACTACTATAGACCAGAGTCCTATTCCCTATATAGTGGTACTACTATAGACCAGAGCCCTATTCCCTATATAGTGGTACTACTATAGACCAGAGCCCTATAGAACCCTATTCCCTATATAGTTGTACTACTATAGACCAGAGCCCTATTCCCTATATAGTGGTACTACTATAGACCAGAGTCCTATTCCCTATATAGTGGTACTACTATAGACCAGAGCCCTATTCCCTATATAGTGGGTCTACTATAGACCAGAGCCCTATTCCCTATATAGTGTACTACTATAGACCAGAGCCCTATTCCCTATATAGTGGTACTACTATAGACCAGAGCCCTATTCCCTATATAGTGGTACTACTATAGACCAGAGTCCTATTCCCTATATAGTGCACTACTATAGACCAGAGCCCTATTCCCTATATATTGGTACTACTATAGACCAGAGCCCTATTCCCTATATAGTGGTACTACTATAGACCAGAGTCCTATAGAACCCTATTCCCTATATAGTGGTACTACTATAGACCAGAGTCCTATTCCCTATATAGTGGTACTACTATAGACCAGAGCCCTATTCCCTATATAGTGGTACTACTATAGACCAGAGCCCTATAGAACCCTATTCCCTATATAGTGGTACTACTATAGACCAGAGCCCTATAGAACCCTATTCCCTATATAGTGGTACTACTATAGACCAGAGCCCTATTCCCTATATAGTGGTACTACTATAGACCAGAGTCCTATTCCCTATATAGTGGTACTACGATAGACCAGAGCCCTATTCCCTATATAGTGGTACTACGATAGACCAGAGCCCTATACCCTATATAGTGGTACTACTATAGACCAGAGCCCTATTCCCTATATAGTGTACTACTATAGACCAGAGCCATATTCCCTATATAGTGCACTACTTTTGTCCAGGGTGCCATTTGGGAGACAGACAGAGAGTTGGTGATGCCATAAAGGTCAGTGAATAAATGGTTCAGCATATTGTCATGTCTGCGTTCCAACCCTCCACGGATCTTATCTGTACAGTACGTTCTGTCTCTGCCCTGGGCATGTTTACCTCGACAGGAGAAATGTGACGTGATGCTGCCTGCTTGAGTGTCTGAGCAGCTCTGCTGCTGTACAGTCAGTCACACACGCTGGGCGCTCCTGTCCACACGTGGCAGCGAGGGAGGGAGGGAGCGAGGGAGGGTGCGAGGGAGGGAGCGAGGGAGGGAGGGAGGGAGGGAGCGAGGGAGGGTGCGAGGGAGGGAGCGAGGGAGGGTGCGAGGGAGGGAGCGAGGGAGGGTGCGAGGGAGGGAGCGAGGGAGGGCCGCTGGTCCTTCCATTCACCGCTATAAATAGCCAGTAAGCCCCAAGGCCGTTCTACTGCCTATCTATCGCCCCGTCGTGGCCTCGCTCAGTGTGTATGTGTGTGTGTGTGTGTGTGTGTGTGTGTGTGTGTGTGTGTGTGTGTGTGTGTGTGTGTGTGTGTGTGTGTGTGTGTGTGTGTGTGTGTGTGTGTGTGTGTGTGTGTGTGTGTGTGTGTGTGTGTGTGTGTGTGTGTGTGTGTGTGTGTGTGTGTGTGTGCGCTGCTGCTTTAAGCAGCCAGTGGGATTTAACACTGTTTCACCAACACCCTCCTCTCTATCTCTTTCGTCTTTCCTATTCATCCTTTTCCTCCCCCCTCCTCCTCTCCCCTTCCCTCCTCCTCCCCTTCCCTCCCCTCTCCTCTCATCTTCTGCCTCCCCTTCCCTCCTCTTCCTCTCATCTTCTGCCTCCCCTTCCCTCCTCCTCCTCCTCTCCTCTTCCCCGTCCTCTCTGTAGTGGGTTCAGATTATTCCGGGTTCCAGAATGAGAAGTCACCTGCTGTGAGCTGCTCTACATGTGGTCTGATTCCTCCTCACACACATACAGATTACACCCCTGTCTAAATGTGGTCTGATTCCTCCTCACACACATACAGACTACACCCCTGTCTAAATGTGGTCTGATTCCTCCTCACACACATACAGATTACACCCCTGTCTAAATGTGGTCTGATTCCTCCTCACACACATACAGACTACACCCCTGTCTAAATGTGGTCTGATTCCTCCTCACACACATACAGATTACACCCCTGTCTAAATGTGGTCTGATTCCTCCTCACACACATACAGATTACACCCCTGTCTAAATGTGGTCTGATTCCTCCTCACACACATACAGACTACACCCCTGTCTAAATGTGGTCTGATTCCTCCTCACACACATACAGATTACACCCCTGTCTACATGTGGTCTGATTCCTCCTCACACACATACAGATTACACCCATGTCTAAATGTGGTCTGATTCCTCCTCACACACATACAGATTACACCCCTGTCCACATAGCAGTGAGTTAAAGTCCCGTTAGCATCACATACAGATTACACCCCTGTATAACAGTGGGTTAAAGTCCCGTTAGCATCACATACAGATTACACCCCTGTATAACAGTGGGTTAAAGTCCCGTTAGCCTCACATACAGATTACACCCCTGTCCACATAACAGTGTGTTAAAGTCCCGTTAGCATCACATACAGATTACACCCCTGTCCACATAACAGTGGGTTAAAGTCCCGTTAGCATCACATACAGATTACACCCCTGTATAACAGTGTGTTAAAGTCCCGTTAGCATCACATACAGATTACACCCCTGTCCACATAGCAGTGGGTTAAAGTCCCGTTAGCATCACATACAGATTACACCCCTGTATAACAGTGGGTTAAAGTCCTGTTAGCCTCACATACAGATTACACCCCTGTCCACATAACAGTGGGTTAAAGTCCCGTTAGCATCACATACAGATTACACCCCTGTATAACAGTGAGTTAAAGTCCCGTTAGCCTCACATACAGATTACACCCCTGTCCACATAACAGTGTGTTAAAGTCCCGTTAGCATCACATACAGATTACACCCCTGTCCACATAACAGTGTGTTAAAGTCCCGTTAGCCTCATGTGTGTTAATAGTTCATGGTGACTCCACCACAGGTACCAGAGAACAGACAGGAACTACTGCAGGGAGGGAGAGGAGAACAGACAGGAACTACTGTAGGGAGGGAGAGGAGAACAGACAGGAACTACTGCAGGGAGGGAGAGGAGAACAGACAGGAACTACTGCAGGGAGGGAGAGGAGAACAGACAGGAACTACTGCAGGGAGGGAGAGGAGAACAGACAGGAACTACTGTAGGGAGGGAGAGGAGAACAGACAGGAACTTCTGTAGGGAGGGAGAGGAGGACAGACAAGAACTACTGTAGGGAGGGAGAGGAGAACAGACAGGAACTACTGTAGGGAGGGAGAGGAGAACAGACAGGAACTACTGCAGGGAGGGAGAGGAGAACAGACAGGAACTACTGCAGGGAGGGAGAGGAGAACAGACAGGAACTACTGTAGGGAGGGAGAGGAGAACAGACAGGAACTACTGCAGGGAGGGAGAGGAGAACAGACAGGAACTACTGTAGGGAGGGAGAGGAGAACAGACAGGAACTTCTGTAGGGAGGGAGAGGAGGACAGACAAGAACTACTGTAGGGAGGGAGAGGAGGACAGACAGGAACTACTGTAGGGAGGGAGAGGAGAACAGACAGGAACTACTGTAGGGAGGGAGAGGAGAACAGACAGGAACTACTGTAGGGAGGGAGAGGAGAACAGACAGGAACTACTGCAGGGAGGGAGAGGAGAACAGACAGGAACTTCTGTAGGGAGGGAGAGGAGGACAGACAAGAACTACTGTAGGGAGGGAGAGGAGGACAGACAGGAACTACTGTAGGGAGGGAGAGGAGGACAGACAGGAACTACTGCAGGGAGGGAGAGGAGAACAGACAGGAACTACTGTAGGGAGGGAGAGGAGAACAGACAGGAACTACTGTAGGGAGGGAGAGGAGAACAGACAGGAACTACTGTAGGGAGGGAGAGGAGGACAGACAGGAACTACTGCAGGGAGGGAGAGGAGAACAGACAGGAACTACTGCAGGGAGGGAGAGGAGAACAGACAGAAACTTCTGTAGGGAGGGAAAGGAGGACAGACAGGAACTACTGTAGGGAGGGAGAGGAGGACAGACAGGAACTACTGCAGGGAGGGAGAGGAGGACAGACAGGAACTACTGTAGGGAGGGAGAGGAGGACAGCCAGGAACTACTGCAGGGAGGGAGAGGAGGACGGACAGGAACTACTGCAGGGAGGGAGAGGAGGACAGACAGGAGAACAGAACTAATGTGGTCTGGCTGTAGTCTCCGGCCTCTAGTTATTGTTCCGTGTGGTGAGAGTTGGGGACAGAGACGGAGAGAGGAGGAGAGGGGATATTTACCCCATGTTTGGGTTCTGGAGGACTCCCGTTATTCTCTGGATCCGGTCCATAGCAACGCTCTCCTGGAAACTGCTAAGACCTGGGAGACAGACGGACAGACGGACAGACAGAGAACAGTTATCATGAGCGAGGCCACAAGAGAGAGAATATGAGTTTGAAAGAACTGTTGGTTTTGTCAGTTACCTATTTAGAAGTAAAGCGATAAGGAAACGAGACAGACAGTGAGTCTGTTCCAACTCAGTTCTTAAAGAACTGTTGCTTTTGTCAGTTACTTATTTAAAATATCAGTCCTTGGTTCAAAACAAGAGGTTGAGAAACCCTGGTGTAACTGACACCACCTCCTCATCTGATCCACTAACAATATCTACCAAACCCTGGTGTAACTGTGACCTCCTCATCTGATCCACTAACAATATCTACCAAACCCTGGTGTAACTGTGACCTCCTCATCTGATCCACTAACAATATCTACCAAACCCTGGTGTAACTGTGACCTCCTCATCTGTAGCTCTACAATATCTACCAAACCTGGCCCACACAGCTCTACAACAGACACTCTGGTAGCTCTACAATATCTACCAAACCTGGCCCACGCAGCTCTACAACAGACACACTGTAGCTCTACAATATCTACCAAACCTGGCCTACGCAGCTCTACAACAGACACTCTGTAGCTCTACAATATCTCCCAAACCTGGCCTACGCAGCTCTACAACAGACACTCTGTAGCTCTACAATATCTACCAAACCTGGCCCACGCAGCTCTACAACAGACACTCTGGTAGCTCTACAATATCTACCAAACCTGGCCCACACAGCTCTACAACAGACACTCTGTAGCTCTACAATATCTACCAAACCTGGCCCACACAGCTCTACAACAGACACTCTGGTAGCTCTACAATATCTACCAAACCTGGCCCACGCAGCTCTACAACAGACACTCTGTAGCTCTACAATATCTACCAAACCTGGCCCACGCAGCTCTACAACAGACACTCTGTAGCTCTACAATATCTACCAAACCTGGCCTACGCAGCTCTACAACAGACACTCTGTAGCTCTACAATATCTACCAAACCTGGCCCACGCAGCTCTACAACAGACACTCTGTAGCTCTACAATATCTACCAAACCTGGCCCACGCAGCTCTACAACAGACACTCTGTAGCTCTACAATATCTACCAAACCTGGCCTACGCAGCTCTACAACAGACACTCTGTAGCTCTACAATATCTACCAAACCTGGCCTACGCAGCTCTACAACAGACACTCTGTAGCTCTACAATATCTACCAAATCTGGCCCACGCAGCTCTACAACAGACACTCTGTAGCTCTACAATATCTACCAAACCTGGCCTACGCAGCTCTACAACAGACACTCTGTAGCTCTACAATATCTACCAAACCTGGCCTACGCAGCTCTACAACAGACACTCTGTAGCTCTACAATATCTACCAAACCTGGCCTACGCAGCTCTACAACAGACACTCTGTAGCTCTACAATATCTACCAAACCTGGCCCACGCAGCTCTACAACAGACACTCTGTAGCTCTACAATATCTACCAAACCTGGCCCACGCAGCTCTACAACAGACACTCTGTAGCTCTACAATATCTACCAAACCTGGCCCTCACAGCTCTACAACAGACACTCTGTAGCTCTACAATATCTACTAAACCTGGCCCTCACAGCTCTACAACAGACACTCTGTAGCTCTACAATATCTACCAAACCTGGCCCACACAGCGCTACAACAGACACTCTGTAGCTCTACAATATCTCCCAAACCTGGCCCACGCAGCTCTACAACAGACACTCTGTAGCTCTACAATATCTACCAAACCTGGCCTACGCAGCTCTACAACAGACACTCTGTAGCTCTACAATATCTACCAAACCTGGCCCACGCAGCTCTACAACAGACACTCTGTAGCTCTACAATATCTACCAAACCTGGCCCACGCAGCTCTACAACAGACACTCTGTAGCTCTACAATATCTACCAAACCTGGCCCACGCAGCTCTACAACAGACACTCTGTAGCTCTACAATATCTACCAAACCTGTGTAACTGTGACCTCCTCATCTGTAGCTCTACAATATCTACCAAACCTGGCCCACGCAGCTCTACAACAGACACTCTGTAGCTCTACAATATCTACCAAACCTGGCCCACGCAGCTCTACAACAGACACACTGTAGCTCTACAATATCTCCCAAACCTGGCCCACGCAGCTCTACAACAGACACTCTGTAGCTCTACAATATCTACCAAACCTGGCCCACGCAGCTCTACAACAGA